>NW_010112758.1:15724-49763 GCF_000699245.1 Pterocles gutturalis | reverse complement strand
ACTCTTTCCTATAACCACATGTCCTTAACCATAACCCAAATGCCTCTTGGTCCCCAAATATTTGTGAACGGAAAGTAGAAAGGGAACCAGCTCTTGCACTATGCCTTAATTCAGCCTAATGATGTATTCTCCTCTTCTAACTCCATGTTAACATTTTATTTTAATTTTTGACCCTAGCTGTAAATTAGCTAGCCCAGCATTAATTTAAAGATGTGTAAAAAGACCCAAAGACAAGTGCTGAAGCAGCATTTTAATTTAATTAAATGACCTTTAGTTGTGATACTGATGACACTTAACATTTTTGTTTATCGCAGCCTTAAACGAACACATCTCTCATACTACTCCTAGATATAGCTTTAGTCTCAAGCCAGCTGGGAATCTCAAGCCTAAAAATACAACAAAGAGACCTTTGGGCATCAGTCCTCAAATTCTCTTTGTAGACCACTTACCACCTTCTCATTGCCAGAGCCTTTTAAGAAGCAGAACAACATTCTGAACTCCAGAGTTAATTTAATGTAAACAAAAAATTCAATATGTAAAAAGGGATTGAAACAAATGCTGGGAAAACACCCCACTGGGCCTGGTGGCCCATCTTTCCTAATCAGAAACGTGCTTGAAACGGAATGCTGATTAGGGATCCAAGCTTTGCCAAATGAACGACAAATTTAAAACCAATACTGAGACCCATGTTGTGATCAGTTACAAATTCCCCTCTTTAACATCTTCATGCTTTATGGAAACAGTAGCCCCTACCTGGGTCTCATAACATAAGAAAAGAGTTAAAGTATTGCAAGTTCTCTTGTTAGAAACAGCCCCCAGGATAGTATTAGTATTTCTTTGCAGTATATTTCTGAAAAACAGAATCCTAATCTAAGGCTTTTGATAATTCTTCCACATTGTGATGATATCTAGAAACTCTTATGTTTAAAAAGTAATACATACACCTGTTTTGCAAACAGCCATCAATTTTTTTATATGCTGGGTGTTGTAGTGTACAGGTAACATAATTTGGGGATTTAGTAAGAGGATCTAGTTCTCAGCCTAGAGAGAAATGTCAGTTTAGACATAAAACCTGGGAACCTGAAAAAAACTAAACATGCACCAAAGTCCATGTATGTGCATGTGCAAGATCCCCACTTCATCTTTTTTATCCAACACTTATCAGAACTCCAATTTCTTATAAACTGAACACTAATTTGAAGGTTAGTCCCCATAACACCAAGCATCTAAAATCTTCTTTAAAAGTGAGAAAAAAGAGTGGGAGCCCTACTGAGGTAACTCCTAAATCTCAGCCTACTGCACTGGGAACACCAGCCAACACAGTAGACCACCTAGTACAGCAATAACATAGAATCATAGAATCATAAAATGGTTTGGGGCAGAAGAGGTCTTAAAGATCATCAAGTTCCAACCCCCCTGCCATGGGCAGGGACACCTCCACTAGACCAGGTTGCTCAAAGCCTCATCCAACCTGGCCTTGAACACCTCCAGGGATGGGGCATACCCACCTTACTGAAAATCAGCAGGGCAATGTGACTTGCTTTAGTCAAACAGCCATCGTTCATATCAGAACAGGGGGTGTATTAAGTGTCACCCTTACTTTTGCCACAGCTGCTTGAGATGTCGAACATGGATACAGACCGAAGGCTGAGGAAAAGGAATGTAGGATTCCTGTGGCCACGTTAAATTACAGACAATTCTGTGACAACAGTCACAAAATTGTTGGGCAACCTGGAACCAACAAGTCTGTATCAGAAAATAATAGAATAGAAAAATAGCAATTTTCAAGACACATGGGATAAGGCTTCAGGAACCATTAGCCCTCAGACCTCTCTCTGGGAGGGCACCCATTAGAACATGAAGGAGCATGCAGGAACCACAGCAAGCTGCTGGTGGCTGGAGAAAGGCTTCTCCATGTCCTGGAGAGCTCTGAGCCTCCACAGGAGTCATGCAGGTCCTGCAGAAAATCAGGGTGCCTGAGAGCAGCTCCCAGGCATGTCTGGGTTTGGCAGCAAAAGAGGTCAGTGCACGCGGCCCTTGGTGAGTTGTCTGATGCTGCATCCTTGCACCAGAAAACTAGTCAGTGTCTTTGGTGACAGAGAGTAATAATGTTATCTGGCATTAATTTCTAAGAGGTTAACTCCAGAAATACATTGAAATATCTCTCTTTACTCATGTCTCCTGTGTGGCACTCAAAAAAGTTTGAACTAATGGACCACTACTGCCAAGATACTGCAGAGTAGTTTTGGGGTACTCTTGGTTATTCTCTTCTTGTAACACTGCATTTCTGTACTCACTACATCTCTCTTTAGCTTGGGCTTGTCTGCTTCTTAAAAGACCTTAGTCCAAGCTATATTGTCTTTTAAATGACAGGCTGGATCCCAGGATCAAGCCTATCTAAGATAACGTGCTTGTATGATCGTAGAAAGCAGAAGGGGTAAATCTGGGACTTGCAACATGAGAGGAGTCTTCCCCAAGTGCAGAAAGGCTGTAAAGAGTGAGGTTTCCTCACATAAGAAGTGTCACAAGGGAAGGATCACAGTTGATTGTGGATACCTGAGACCCGGGATGGGTGACGTGCCAACAGCCATTATCATTCCCCAAGGGAGCTTCTAAGCCCTCAAGGAGGGAAAAAGCAACTTAAAAAGCCAAGCCTACAAGGTGCCCCACAAGAAGATGTGCAGGTGAGGAGGGGAAGAAGCAGGACCTGTCAGTAGGCAGTTATTCAGCCCTTGTTCTCCTTGCTCCCATTCCCATCCAACAAAAGCAGTGTGTCCACCAGTGGGCTGCATGTGACAGGCAGTTCGTGTCCCCCTTCAGCAGGGGAGTCCCACACTGTGGGCTGCTGCCATGGGTTGTGTATGCTGTGAGCAGGCACTCTCTGCATCCCCATAACAAACTGCATTCCTGGCTGGATTACTCATACTCCACTGACTGCTGTTCTTCTTCATGTGCACTCATTTTCAAGCCATTAAACAAGAAACAAAAAGCTGTCTGTAAAATTAGGTCACGTGTGTTGCCCTCTCAAGCCATTGGGCTTGCCAAAACCAGGATTTTCCTGCCATCACAATGGAGTTTTAAAAGCTCCATCCACGATAACAAAACAAAAAAAAAGAAAGAAAAAAAAAAGAAAAAAATAAAAGGGAGGAAAAGAAAAAAATAAGGAAAAAGAAAAAAAGTAAAAAAGAAAAAACAGGAAAAGAGAAAAAAAAAAGGAAAAAATTTAACCCATAGCCCCCACTCCAAAAACTATGGTACCAAGTAATAAGGATGAAGTTAGTATATACAAACATATCCTGTGACACTTATCTGGAACACTGAAGTACTGTCCTTCAACGTGACATTTAATTTCCAACACGAGCAGATGTTTCTTACCACACTTAGCTCCCTTCTCTTCCAGCTAAGCTGCATGTGGAAAGGCAACTGAATTTTATACAGAGCATTCTCTATGTCCAGAGGCGTCTCTCCCTTTCATCTTCTGGGCCGAACATGAACTGAACCCTGGGATCAGAGAGCAGATAAGAGTTGACTCAAAACAGATGCCAAACTGGCCAGCTGCTGATGTTCACCCAGGACTTCAGACTCAGGACATTCAGCACCTCTTCCTTTCCATGAACTGTGTGTCTGGCTCGAGCTCAGGACTCTGAATGCCTTTTGGGAAAAACATTTCAGGTTCAGTGGGGTGAGAAAGGGTGTGGGGTGAGGTATTGCCTGAGGCAGGATAATCCTAAAGGGAAGTCAGTGAACGTGAGCTTGCAAAAAAGGATGTTGTTTGAATAGTTCTCTTAAAAAGCAAAACTTTACACCACGACAATCCTCTGATAACAGGGCAAAGCCAGGCAATTTGGCTGTGAGTACTTCTGGGAGAGTAGGGAAGTGCCCTGTAGTGGTCAGAAGCCGAGAAGTGTGGCAAGTCAGAGCTTGTCCTGAGCTACACCTGGGAGTCTGCACTTCAGGGTGGAGGAACAACCACGAGGCAGGGGCAGCCCCACTATCCCTGAATGTAGATCTAGATTTCACTAGATTTTGTGGGAAAATTGTATATTAGCAAAATAAAAAAGCTTAAACAAATAAAAAAGGGGTTTTTTTTCCCATTTTGCTGTCATAGTGCACCAGGAGACTGTGAGACCAGAGGTGTGGTGGGAGCATTGGGTCTGCACAGCCCAAAATTACTTTTAAGAGCAGTGGTTCAGAGCCTTTGTGAAGTCAGATGTGTGCCTGTTGTGTAGCACTGAAGCTTCTCTTGTTTTCTGTCTGGCCATTGTCCCTTCTGTGGCACAATTGGAACAGGAATACCAGCTAGACACAGGCAAGGTTGGGAGTGATTTATTCTTGCTTTTTGTCACACTGCACCTTAGCTGCTGGGACCAGAGAGGGAGAACACTGACAAGGTCTCCATCCTGAGCGTGTTCTAGAGAGCCAGAGCTGGCTGTTTCACATGAACCTGGGCCAGATCACAGCCATGGGCAGAATTCCTCTGACATTTGAGAGGATGTTTGCATCATTTTGGTGAGAGATTCAGGTCAAGAAAACTGAAGGATCCAAAGCGTGCATGTGAAAACCTTCATTGGCATTATCCAATAACCGCACACAACAGCACCATGGGTTTAGTTTCACTCCTACTGGAGAAGCATGGGTCAGCGCTTCCCCCAGAGAGGTGAACCTGCTGTTGAGCAGGCATTGTAGCCTGAGCAGTGGACTAATAGTCATTAGCCTGCTTTGAATGTCATTTTAATAGCATTAATGTTTTTGGCCTTCACTCTATCTATCGGATTTATTTGTTGTTTTATAAGGTAAGGACATTAGTTCTAACTGCAAGATTCACGTAGAACAGCACTTTGTATACCTTATTAACTTTGTTTTTTGGACATAATATGTTAGTGTCAGTTGCTGCAGCTCTGCTTCCATTGGCTGTGGTGAAGGTACACCAGAAATGAACCTGAGTCAGCGTTTTCAGTAATATGTCTAATGTTCTTGTATTATTTGGACAGCTGAGGCTGAAAGGATAATACTAGACATCTCATTTTCTCATTGATAATTATTTCATAGCTTTTCTTTCCTAGGCAAGAAGTCTGTGTGAAAAAGCCTCCAGCAGTGCTGGCTACCCCCTCTTCTCTCTCTCCCTCAGAGATTTTGGAGGGACAACTAAGCAGCTAGGAGATGCCACTGTGTGCCTGCAATATCCCTGCCATCCTCCTGGTTCATCAGGCAGATCACTCCTCTGGCTCTGCCGCAGGAGTGTAGCATCTTGGGAGAATCACACACTCCTTGCCGTTGCTGCTCAATTCCTGTTTTGCAAAACTGGGCTTTGGATAGCATCGGTGTTCATTACTAAAAATATTTAAAGTTTCCTTTTGTTGATCAGACTGTCCTGCAGCTACTTTTTCTCCCAAGAGAAGCTTTCCTTTCACTCCAGTATCTATGACAGGGGCCACCTTCACCTGCTGCCAAATAGTAGACAACAATAACTTGTTTTCTAAGAATGGAGGAACCTGGAGGAAGTACTTGTGTGTTTCTTAGAAATCTGATAACAGGATTAGCTTCTAAGCATGAAATACATATGACTTTAAATGTCATTGTGGAATATATCACAGATATTAAGCACAACTGCTGATCCCAGTGTGTAAGTATTCAAAGGGTTGCGTATGGGTCATGACCTTTCTTGGGAGAGGTTGTGCAGGTTGCTTTGTAGTTCCTGGGCTGCTTATTGAGAGTCTGGATATATAGGTAAAATATAGCAATATATTAGTGGAGAAATGTCTTACCATCATATACATTTTTTTTTTTTTTTTTGGTTCAGGGTAAAAGCCTGACATGCATGCAAACACATATACACATACAATGTTTAACGCTATTTCATCTTGAAGTAATAGCAATAGCTATTGACGTCAATGGGAAGATGATCAAACCTGCTATTAGGAAGAGGAAATGTTTTACAAGTAGAAAATGTAAAATGTATATGTTTGTTTCACTTCTCATTTTGGTTGGTTTTGAATGTGATATCTGAGGTAATGAGCTCTCTGCCACTGTACAAGTGCCTATTACATCAACTTAAGAATAAATTCTGGATGTCCAGGTGTATTTGAATTATGCACATTTCCAGGCAGATTTTGCTGTCACAGAAAACAGTAGTGAAACTTCTGTTAATAGGAACAGGAGCAAGATCAGACAGTGATGTGTCAGTCTTCTGTAACTTACAATGTACAAGATCTGAAAGAAAATAATTCTTCATTACTGCTGTGTATCTAGACATTGTGCAGGCAACGGAAGTTCAAAACTGCAGCCATCCTCTTGTGTTCAAGTCACTCCAGACAAAGTGTAGTCTTTTTAGGACAAGATTGGAGAAAAATGGTTTTGTCTGAAGTTTTTCCTTTGGTTCCCAGAGGATGATTCTGAGAACGATTGTGAGCTTTAGGGTCTTCTTCCAAAACCGGTCCAGAAAAAAGGCTGATCATCAGTTGTTTGGATCTGATAGCATTTGTCTGGCATTGCATAAGTTCTTGGGCAGCTGACAAAATGCCATGGCTCAAAATAGGAATCAAATGGTCTGACAAGATGGTCTGTTCCCCATAACTTCTTTCTCAGGGCAGTCAGTAGTAACCCCTGAGAAATCCGCTGAAACCAATTCACTGAGTTGCGTACCTCCCATCGAGCCGGGTTTTGTTTGGGACTCTGGTCCATGTCTAGATTACACTTCTCTTAGCAGGATGATCTACTTACCAAAATAGAAAAAAGTTGCTTTTGGGAGTGTGACTTTCCAAGCCAGGTTTCATGAAGTTGCTGAATAATGGTGATGCATAAAATATGCCTGTCCATTATTAAGCTCGTATGTGATCTCTGATCTCCTGCTCAAGTCTCTTACAAGGGAGAGCTGGATGTGGGTGTGTTTGCAGAGCTCAGACACTTGAGCCTGACCGATCTTTGCCCTGGGAAGGCTGTCAGGAGCCTCCCAAGGCATCCGGAGCTTCCAGGGGGAAAAACTATTAAAGTTTTGCAAAAACAGAAGAAAGGATTGTTATTTCTCAGATGTTCTTTTGTTTATTTACCATCTTTAGCTTATTTATCTGCAAGGGCAGAAAAGTTCCTTTTTTGTTATTTGTCTTATCTTGCAAATTCTGATGCTATTTTTTTTCTCCTGTGTTACTTTTTCACTCTCAGACTTTGCAGTTTTTATACCTGTGGACAATTAAAATTGTTACGTATACTTCTCTTCTGAAAATTGCCTGTTTCAAGCATGAGACATAATGCGTGAAAAATGAACATGTAACCGTAAAATAACCATTACTTTTTTTGCATTTTGAAAAAAAAATGTTTAAGATCATTTTTAAACTCATTCAACTTTGAAAAAGGATTCTCCCATCCTCTACTGAGTCTCCCTCTCCAATGCCAAATTCAAGCTAGGCATCCTTAACATCTGTATCTTATGTCTGAAAGATCTTCATTTTCATACGTGAGACAAAAGAAAATTAACATTCTTCCTTTTGGCTGTTCAGTACATTCCCGTATATATTAGGTGTATGCGTGGCATGTCCCACTGATTGGTTGTCTTTCCCAAAGTCATGTGTGTTTGGATCCACTGCTGTTAATTATGTGTTACCTCAGCGTGACTGTGCTGATGATTAACAATGCGAAGTTTACTAGGAGGGATGTTAGCTTTTATTAGGCAAACTGATCCAGTACTGACCAAAACCCAGACCACGTGACAGACACACAAGTCTGTATGTCTGAAACAGGAACAACAGACTGGAAGCTAAATCCTTGTGGAAATGAATGTAATCATCCCATTTCCATAACTGAAGACATTTTGTGTCTCTGGCACAAGGCGATGTCAGCAAGGTTATAGGACTCTTAGTTGTTGGGAGGTGATGTGGAAAGAGAAAGAATTAGCTTTTACATCTAGATAGTAATTTCTGAAGTGGGGAAGCCTGAACATGTAGACATAAAATAGCCATTACATTGTTGAATTTGATGGTTATTTTAATACAGCTTTAAGAGGAAAACCAATGTAACACACATTCTTCTTGGGTTAGTCCACTGGCTTCTGTGCTTTAAAAAACATTTATTTTAAAAGGGAAGATGAAAAAACACAAGCCAGCCAGATAATGTCCCCATCTGGACCACGTAGGTAGGAAATGGATCATTAGTCATCATTGTTTGATGATCTTTGCAGGATACTCCTTTCTCTTCTTCATCCAGGCTGCAGGTTTCATGTGGCACATTCACTTCTACCCAGCCCAGGGCAGTTTTTTTTTTAATCAGGACCAGCTGCTTGCCTTCAAAAAAGGACAGAAGGAAGAAGCCATGAAGGTTAGATTTTTGCAGCCAAGCAACACCACTTTAGAGATAGGGATGACTTTGCCAGCAATATTTACCTTCCATTTGTCATTAAAACTACTAAACTACTGCTTTTTTTGTTTTTTTTCCTGTGGACATCTACAAAGTCTAGTGGCCCCATTTCTGTGAAGTGTGAGTGCATTTCAGCCTTTTTTGGCAAACAGCAGTGGCTTGTTTTCCCTCCAGAAAAGCAAACCAGTTGAACTGTGCTGTCAGAGGCCTGATTTTATGCCAGATTTTTTTAGGAGAGCTTGAAGAAAGTGTTAATAGGGGAATAAGACACTTCAAACTAAAACGTTTCATCTGGGGGACAAATCCTTCAAATCTCCTACAGGAGACCTTGTCAGGAATATGCATAGGCCTCTTCACTTTGTGGAAGATGGAGCCAAACATGAGCCACAAGATAATTAGAAAATATTACCTGTGTTCTCCTGCAGACAACCAGAGGTACTTAGTTCAGAGAAGAGAAGGTGGAATGGCACATAAACCTTGAAACAGGTTACAAATCGTACAATGATCAGTTGTTGCATGCATGTGGTAAGGAGTGAGATGGGAGGAAATAATTTTCATTTTTGTCCAAAAACTGGAGAGATGAAGCCCACCCCAGGAGGTGGAACAGGGGACCCAGCAATGCTGGTGGAACAGGGGACCCCTGGAGGCAGTAGGAAGCAAGCTGTGAAAACAACTTGGTAGGAAAGGATCTGTGATGCCACCATGGTGTTTTCCTGTAGTGACATCTTGGGGTTTGCAGAGGTGGTACAAAGGGCCAGGGGGTTTAGAGCAAGTGAAGGTGCAGTTGTTTGGGCTGAAAACCCACATCTTGAAAAGGTAGAGAAAGACCCAGCATATAAGGAAAATGGGGAAAAATGCCTACGCATGGAAGCAACTGGAGCTGCAGCAAGGAAGCAGGAGGGAGAGGTGGGCAGCATGGCCTTGCCTGGACAGAGGAGAGGGCAGTGAGCCCCAAGCAGCTCTTGACCAGGTTGGGTCCCAGTCAGTCAGGACTGGAGTAAGAACCTGTAGACTGTCTCGGAGCTAGAGAGTGAATGCTTGTCTGCCTCTGAGACCATTAAGCTGTGGTTAGCATCATGAAACACTCACAGTTGCCCACAGTGTAAACCATGAGGTTTTTCAGAGTTGAGGTGTTGTGGGTTGCATCCCACCAGGTACTCTGTGAAGATGATTGGTCACGCCAATCAGTGGCTCACTATGGTGGCCAGCTGCTTACGTTATGTCCTTACAAGCAATTCCAAGTTTTAATGAAGAAGCATCACTAGTGTACAGATTTCTTTAAAACTCTACTGTATTATCAGAGTCCTTAATGTTACAACGTCTATTCAGAAATCTCAGGAAACTCTCAGACAAAACTTTCAGTGAGATGGAATTATAACTGAATTGAACGTTGCTAATAGCTTCAAAAACCTTTGTCCCTGGCACTTTCAGAAAGTTTCAATCAGCAATTACTTCAACCTTATGACTCCTACCTGGCAAGGGTTCCTATGAGTTTCACCTCAAATTCAGCTTTAGACAAGTACAAAATCCCATGGGAAAGCTTTGTAAACACCAAGCCACACCTCATATTTCTTTTTTGTCATCTCAGCAATGCAAGCAGGAGCTTATGCTTTGCAAAGAACATGAGCTATGTCTCCAAAACAGGGCAATGTTTGACCCCAGTCAGATGCTGCTTCTGAACTTCTGCAAAAGCATTAATCAATTTCAGATTCTGTGGCAGCCCACAGTCAGGATGTTTTTGTAACATCTCTGGTTTACCCTTAAACATTTCTCACTTACCCAAATTGCACAGTTTTATATCAGTCTGTGAATGAACTGTGTAACATTTTAGAACTTCTCTGTTGCCTTTGTGCATCTCACATGTAGGATGGGGGTTGGATAGCAGAGTTGAAAACTGTGCATATCTTTGGTATAATAATTTCATACTTATTAAAAAGGCAAAAGATTGTTTAGGTATAGAAGAACAGAGGCCTGCAAATATTATCTGCAATATAAGCAAGGAGTGAAACAAATAAATTATTATCATTGCTAAATGGCCCAAATATATTTTCAGTGTCATTGCAGTTCCCTACAACAAATCATGAAACCATAAACAATTATATCAAACAGGAGGATAGGCGTTTGCAAAGTGCTTAGAGCCAGAAGTGGGTTATTGGAAACAGTGGTCAAAGAGCCGGGAGATGCTGACATGGGACTTACATGTTACTACAGAATTAATGATATTGTCAAGAATTGGGAGACTGGACATAAGTAATGCCTAATGAAATCATTGAAAGTATCTGCTAGGCTAACTGACGTAAGCTATATCAGTATATTGCCTGTAGTGCCTTGCAGTACAGCTCTTCCTTTGAAGAAAATATGGAAACTATATTTGTTGACCTAAAACATCTATGTCAGGAGCATTTTGATGCTGAATGTGTATGTTAATGAGAGGAAAAGTCTTCAGCCTTGTCTCATTTCTATGACATGTTCCACCATAGGAGATCCCTTGGGTACTTCTTGATGTTGCAGGTGTGCTCAGTACAAGGGCAGAACGATTGTGAAAATGCACAGTCCTCCCCTGAGAGACACCAAGACATCTGCGCTAACCTCAGACTTGAAAAGTCTACCTGATAGCTCTTGAGGAAGGAAACAATTAAGGAAACAGCAAAATATTCAAAGGGGAAAGCACTGGACAGGAATTTCAGAAGTGTCTCAAAGCATGTTCCAACTACAATGGAAGTTTTAGAAGGAAGTGAATTAAAAAAACAGCTCTATCATTCTTTCAATAGTCAACATTATTTGAGAAAGGATACATTGAAACTATTTTTTTTAAATTAAAAATAATAAGATTCCAGGCAAAGAAAATCACAATTTATAGCATCAGCAAAAAAATGGAAAAACATAGAGACGAGCAAGTAAACCCAGCTGAAATTTAACATACAGCATAGCCTAGGGCTTGATTGCATTCATGAAAGACTGAACATAAGATAATGTACTGTGTGTAATAACTGTTTAAAGGTCTAATAACATTAGATCACATATCTATGTGCTTGAACTGCTGAATGCAATTAATTCCTTTTTCAAATTTGGGCCCCACTTTTCTCCAAGTGCCCAGAAATATTTGCTGTGTTTTCCTCATTATTACCAGTTTAATCTCTGCTTATACCTTGTGCCTTTTTTGTCCCTCAGATGTTTAGACCTTTGCTACTGACTTCCCTGTGACTACTAAGGAGGTCGCACTTCCAGATCCACAGGTGACAGCTCCCACTTGCCCTGCTCATCACTCCTTTGGATCCATCATTTCATAAATGGATAATGTGGTGGTGGTCCTCCTCAGGGCTGGGTCATGACCTTTCTGAAGCCAACAGGTGTTATAACACCTGCCAGGGTGTGAGGGATGTGATTTTGGGTTGTGTCCATGTAGTTAAAACATCTGCCAGTGTTTTTTACAAGGGTATTGTAAATTCAGTGGAACAGATAGGGACTTTCTTCTCTACCTCATGCAGAAGCCTCTGGTGTGTCTGGGGTTGCAGTTCATCTTTCTAGTGTGGAATAGTCCCAATTGTGGGATCAGACCTTCCTGTGCTTGATGGTAATTTCCCACTCGAGTAAAGGCATTGTTGGCACTGTGACGAAAGGAAAATTCCAGCCCGGGAATACCCACAACCTGAAGTGGACATGGAAAAAGCACATGGCAAATTATGTTGTCCATTGTGACACAAAACCCTGAGAAGGGGCTTCAAAAAAAAATTGCAATTAAGATTTGCAACAGTTTCCTGTACGTTGGTACCTCAGGACCAGAGCCCAGTGCTGGATGATGGGGTTGTCAGTCACATATCTTCTCCCACCAAAGCCGCTAGCTGCCAACAAAGCACACTACCTTTCCTGGTGGCAGTGTAATCTCAGCCTCACACACTCCCCCCTCTCCAGCTTTTCTTTCATTCCCCCTTTGCATGGGGCAAATTGTGCAAATGGCTGCTGCCTTGTCCAGGAGCCCACACCTCACATCGTTTAACCGAGGCTCATGTGGGTGGGTACCTGTCTGGCCATTTCTGCACTGAAACAGAGAGAAGCCAACTCTTACCTTACACCAGGAGTCTGGAAAACATCTCTCCCCTCTTCCCCATTAATTACTTGGAAGCAGACATGCTGTAGCTAATAGCTTGAGGTAATTCACCTAATTCACAGCTGGCCTGGAGACATTGTGATTGTGGGGGCTGAAAGATCCATGTTTGAAGCCAAAAGCTGTAAAGACATCTTTAATAGTATGATTTATGAAGAAGATTGCATTGATACTTTATGGTGCAGAGTGACCCCAGGTCATGACATTGGGAACCCCTCAAAATGGCAGGAAAAAATGCAGGCTTCAGTCTGGGTGACCTAAGTTAAATGATCTTTGCAGGCTGACCCCACAAAATGCATACTGTGCAGAGTGTGCTGTTGCCTCATGGAAAGGACCTTCTTAATTGTGAGTGAGGCAAGGACACTAGAGGGCAGGTAAAACAACTTCCAGAGTAATGATGTCCAGCAGATATCAGCTGATGTGTTCCTTTGGTCCCTCAGGTTTTTCAAGTGTCAAAGTCACTCCATCTGACCTGCTACAGTAGTCATCATTCCAAAACACCCCAAAATCCTAAGTGAAAGCCTCAGGACGGATGCATTCAGCTTAGGAGAAAACATGCTGAACAACTTTTTTACTATGTAGTGGCTTCCCTTCTCTGTATTTTACAGTTGCTAACCCTGTAGCAATCACTTTACTCACATTTCTAATCTTTTTTTCCACCACTATGAACAGTAGAAACTGGAAAAAATGCATTTCCTGAAGCTTCATTCATGTTCATTCATTCAGTATAGCCTCAAGCAAACAGCTGAGACACAGGATGTGCAAGAGAAATACAACTATTTGATGGAAAAAGTACAGAAAAAAACCCAACATTATTGCCAAATTTCTATTTCTCTTTCCATTTTCAATCTGAATTTTGGAGCAAATTTGTTAACCATTTTTGCCCACCACTGCATGTCATTATGAAGGCTACAATGGCAGCAGCAATACATGATCTTGTGCTACAGCTGCCTGTGGAGTTCAAGAAACAATTTCATGGGCAGAGAAGGGCTCACAGCTGAGTGCTGTACTCCAGAAAAGGTGGCAAACTTGCCTTTTGTGATGATGGACAATCAGCTCAGGGTCATAGTATCACAGTGTACTTCTGATGAAATTACACCAGTTTAACCAAATCCATTTCTTATTGTGTTAAAACAGGTATAACACTTGTGTGAGATAATTAACTTTTCTTAAGAGTGGTTCAAATGGGTTTGGATCTAAAATAAGCCCTAAAAAGGATGTAGTCTTGGTTGAGATTCTTTTTTATGATGTGATCTAGGAACTGCTGAATTTTCTGAAAAGACTTGTTATTGACTCCATGGAGTTCTGATCAAATAGTTGCAGGACTGATACGGGATTGATGTCTCCTGATTTTTGATGCCCTCGTTAGTTTGTATTCATCATGAGGTGGTCAGGCCATGAAACTGGCAAAGTGCTCTAGTTGCATGTGTAAAATTAAAGGACACTTTTTGGAATGTTGAATTTGGTGGTAAATTCCTTTGAAAGCTTTGGCTTACACAAGGACTATCATGATTATTTTATTATTCAGTGCCAGGTTTGCTATTCCCTTAAACCATTTGATCTTAATGAGATCCACATTGCAAAAACCCCACGTAGTCTGTAGGGAATATATACAACCTTGCATGTTTATTTAATGTTGCTTACTTCAAGACCACTTAGGACAAGGAGAAAGAAGAAGGCTTGGTTCCTGCATGTGCAAAAGTAAAGGCAGATACAGGCTGTGTCAGGAAATTAGGGGCACACTTGGAATTAATTAGTTTCTGTATTGGTTTGAGAATATTATATGCTGGGCTTGAAGAGTGCTGCTGATGTCATCTGCTGTGAAAGCACAGCTGGAGCGCAGCGTGAAGGCAGCAAATCCCTGAGACAGAATCACACTCTTGGTATTTCAGCCACAGCCACGTGCAGTTTTCTGGGAATTAATGCTGTCTGACAGACAAGGAAGTCAGTCTGGAAGCAGAGCCGTAGATCCATCCCCATGGGAAGGATGAATACCTGCCCAAAGGCAGGGTGGCCTTCAGAGCTGGTGTGGCATGGCTATCCACTGGCTCCTGTGCACTCGGCCAAGCCACTGTCATTGGGGTCTGCCTGCACTTGCACACTGACCTCTGTATGAAAAATGATGGATATTTCTTGCATCAGAGTTATGGAGATGTCTCACACAGCTGTCCAAGGCGGTCCCTGCAAAGAACCTGGAGCAACAGGATGAGGTTGGCAAAAGGCAAGAAGGTGAGGAATGACAGGCCCAGTTTAGGGACAGGAAGGGAGGGCTTTGGCTGAGTCCTGCAGATTGCCTTGAACTACTGACTGGGAACTGAGCTCCAGGTGGTGGTCAAATCCCCACTCAGCACATAAATCCTGAGCCAAGCACCCTCTCTGTTAGGGTAAATCCTAACCAAGCAGTGGAAGGAAAGACCTGGTCAAAATGAAACCTGGCTGTACTCCAATTTTCCTCATGCTGTCATAGTGTAAAACTTGTGAAAAGAGAAAAAGGGACCAGTTTTAGGTCAGGCAGAGCTCAATATAAATCAGAATTAATTAGGGTCTACATTTGTTCAAGACAAAACTACAACTGTAAGTGCAGATCAGTTTTTCCCAGTGTTGCCTCACATCTTGTGGATGAATAGCATACACCTGTCCACTGTCTTCCTTCTGTTGTGACACTGCTGCTTACTGGTTTGTTGTCACGTGAATCCCATCTGTGTAAGACTAGATTTCTTCTAACCCCAATGCAAACAAGAAGCTCTTGCCCAGTAGCAGGGGCAGTTTCCTCCCGCTTCAGCCCTTCTGTGTTCTGGATCTTGAGCTAAGCATTTTCCATACTATAATGCAGAATGCTGTTAAATTCATTATATTGAATCTGTCTTTACTTGTATTGAAAGAGTTAAGCTTTCCCTTTCCCCATTCCTTACTAAAAGAGCAACATTTCATCTGCATTTACAGCTCAGTAAATGCAATGTCATCTTTTGGTTGAAATTTGGCTGCACTGTGAATTGTTTTGCTCTCTTTCCTTTCCTGCACAGCTGGATATGAGTCCCTATCCAGTCCTTTTTGGAATGGGGTGAAGAGTGAAGAGAGAGGAAAAAAAAAAATCTGGCAAGGAAAATGTTTGTTCTAGGTAATGTGAAATAAGTTGAAGTTAAATAAGGCAGTGTCACCTCTTCAGGGATAAGCTGACACTTGCATCAACACGGGACTGCTGAAGCAGTAGCCAAAGTGGGTGGAGCATAAGCTAGAAATGCTGAGCAGTTTGGGGAGAAGGGGAGTGAATGCTGACCAGTGGTGTGGGCACAGGGCTGTGAAACACCCATGTGCTCTCAGTGCCCTAAAGTGGAGGAACAGAGATAAAGTGCCCTGGTATTTCATGCAAACTATGGCTGACCCCTCATTTGCATTCATTAGAGGTGGTGAGGTGTGTCTGGGTGTAGTAATGTAGTCACTTTCCTCCCTCCTGGGGAACAGGAAAAAAATTACAGCCCTTACAAGCCATTTGACATGACTGCAAATGATGAGAGCATGCCACTTGAAGTGAAGCTGTGATGCACAAGGCAGAACCACAGCTTGATACTGCAGACAACTCAGAGCATGACTCAGACCCATGTTTCCTCCCCATCACCACCATCAGGGCTGCAGGACAGCTCTGCAGGCAGCAGTAGTCAGAGTCACCTTCTCCGCGGCATTTCATGACGCTTGCAGAGAAATAAAGGTCAGACTGTGAAGCCAGTGAGGTTTTGTTGGGGTTTTGCTTTTGGAAAATATGCTGTGGGTTTCTGTCAGGCTTGAAGTTTTTCCGCAAGTCATCTCAACAGCCTCCCTGCTGCCTACTTCCACCACACTGCTCTTTGCAGACATCAGCTTGAGCACGTATTCTGCTACCAGCTCAGGAGACCTAAAGATTCCTACAAAGACTTTAAACCTACAAGCAGCAGAAGCCAAACCAGGAGGACAGAAGCACTGGCCTAATTGCACTGAAGGGTAATGCTAAGTGACACCAGTTGTGATGCTTCATGAAGATTAACAACCCACCTCCTAAATCCTTTGAAATTCTTCAGTCTCCCTGCAAGAGAATTCGCCTCTGCAAGGGCTGATAGGATGAAGTGTGAGGAGCCACAAAGGAGAAAAGGGAGGCTGAGTGGGGTTTCTTTTCAAACAACGAAATGAAAACCTGTAGGTTGCACAAGGCAGGATACAGTAATTAACAGGAAATCCCTAAGGTTCTAGAGAGCCCCAAAAATTCCAACTCGGACTTTTAGATACAAATCCATGTTATTCAGTTTGTTTGGCAGTATACTATGTTCTTATCAGGACAAAGAGTATCATATATGTAAATAGCCATAATGTTGATTTGAAGCTAAACGGGGAACACAGCTGTTCACTCATACAGCACTTCTTTATATGGGGACAGTTTTCCTTGCAGTGAATACTTGCTCTTGGATCAAACACTCTTCCTCTGAGCATATGATGCCTCCTGAGCCTCTCAGGGGGACTGGCACAACAAGAAAAGAAAAGCAAAAGAACAAGAGCATGAGCACGAGTCAAACACAAAATCTCAATTTGGAAGTGCTGGGTTTTGCCCCATCTCTCCTGTTGGAGCCATTCCAAGTGGTGAAAGGAGAAATAGAAAGTCAGATGCTCTCCATTCTCCTTATTTAGACATTCATAAAGGATCAAAACTGACTTAACTTTGTTTACTTAAAACCACTCACCAAGGAATACTGTCACAGCTCTCCATGTGGACATGACCTACAAAAAAGAGGGACGAAGAACATGAGTTGTAAATATTAGTCTTTAGTTAGATTTTCCACAATACAAAATCCTTTAACGGTCAAAAAGGAGGGGGAATCAGGGAGACCTTGAAGGGTACTGAGATTGACACTTAGTTGAATAGGCTACCAGTACATATGTACCACCATACAATGCTTTCTTGTCCTTTGATAGAGAATATGCCTCACTCCATCCCACTGTGCTCTTTAATACCCCCAAATGAGCCATCTAGCACTGTCACAGCATTTTAGTAGCTTGCCTCACCTGTTTCAGTATTCCTATGCCCACTTCTGCCTGTGCACCTCGATGTGAGTGGCAGTGGGAAAACCCTCATAAATAGGACAAGGCAAGGGAGAAGCTGCAAACAGCTCCCGGCACCTGCAGCTTTGCATCCATAGCTGATCTCTTCACTCTGGTGGTGCCCCTGAAGGACCTTGCTAGAAGTTTCTTCTCTTTGTAACAGCCCTATTTGCTCATGCTGTCTAACTTTACAGCATCATTCATAATTTCATCTACATTCTCACAGTTATTTTTTCCTAAACAGATTTACTTACCTTTTTCACCGAGCTCTCAAACAAACCACTGTCTTCCATTTGGAAGTAGACCAACACACCCCCAAGCCAGTATAGTTACATAACGATAATCGTAACTTAGAAGAAATATGGCAATCACTGACAAGCCTGTGATAGCTGTCTCCTGAATGTCACCCCAGTAAGAAAGGATAGGTATTTTCTTGAGTGACCCACATGCGACTGCCCCACTTCTTACTTAGGGCCAGAAGAAACAAATTTACACTGCACCGCAGAACCTAAAAATGGCACCATGTAGTGATTTTTTTTATTCTTTTCCCATGGTCTTAAAATCCTCACTGTAAATGCAAGAGTGCTTGAGACTTACAATTTCACGGACTATTTCAGTTCCTGTATTGTTACCCGAAATAGTGGTTTTACAGGTGGAACTGTTCTACAGTCACAAAAGCAGAAAATAAATGGCATCACCCATGTGTGCAAGGAAATATTCTTCTAGCAGCAACTGCCATTCCAGTTTGCCGTTGCTGTATGAGTGCCACTGGGTTCGTTTCCAGAAGAGGGCAGAAATCGACACGAAGTTCACCAAGCAAAAATTTGGTGTACTTGGGTTTTGCCAGAGATGCTCAACAGAGATGGACCCAGACCAAGATTTTGCATCTAAAGGATATTTGAGAGAGTTCAATGCTTCAATATATGAAGCTAAAATCAGAGTTCACTGCATTAGCTATGCTGTAATGGAAAATTCTGCATCCAAACACCACAGGCCTTTGGGGATATTGGGGTCTCAGTTTGAACTTGACCCCTGTCATTCAAGCCTTTCTCAGCTCTGTGGTTTCTTGTTTCCAGAGATCTGAAAAGCCATTATTTTTTAAAGCATGCTTCTCATTATGCTTAACATACTTCTAATTTCTTAGACTTAATGTCATTATATGGTCTTCATAGCATACTGTTCAATGCCACCTTTGAGGGCTAAGGTACTGAGAGTATCTAGACCACGGTAAGACTCAGAAAATAAAGAAGGAATCATATTTTGAACAATAGTGTCTATGTAAAGCAGATGTTTCAGGGGGGACAAATATTTTTCATGCAAACACCGCATCCCAGAAAATGAAATTACAATACTTATGTGAGAAACTCTAGTTTGTGAATGAGTTGTATTGTGAAACGTCTCTTTTCCTCTCCTTTTCCCATGGAATCTTCTTCCCATCTATCTTTGCCATCATCTCCTGCCTCATGGTGCTGACCCTGTCAGCCCTGCATCAGAAGGATAAAATAGCCCCACAGAAGATGCTATTCCTACCTCCCAGGATGAACTGATGGCCTTAGAGAGGCCCAAGATCCTCATAAGGTATGTAATTCTCTCACCCTGTTCCCTGAAGAACATTTCAGCTATAATCTGGTCAAAAATATGCACAAAAGGGAACATGCAACTTGTAAGAATTACCTCAAGAAGAATGATTCTATAAGTAATTTTTATTCCTAAAGATTATCACAATTTTGTAAAAGTTTGGCTGTTGTTCTTAATATTGTGTGTAATCTATAGAGTCCCTGTGGCCCTTGATTGTACCTTCTGTGTGACCTCAGCCTTGCAGGCTTCCTTTCACAAGAGCACTCTCTTGTTTAGGCTTGGCAAAATATGGGATGAAAGACTAACCAATACATTTGCTTCGCGGCTTTAATTTGGTGAAAGTCTTAACTGCATCCACTTAGCTCTGGTAACGGTGGCTAATGAGAAAATAATCAGATTAACAATTTTAGCAGCTGAGGCAAGAATATGTCTTCAGCCAAGAAGAGGAAAAAAACATAAAATGTAGCTTAGTGTTTAAAAAAATGAAGGAAAAGAATATTTTTCTGGTCCAGAATCTACACTGGATCCCTTGGGGTAAGAAAGGAGGAAGCATCACACCCTTCAATAAAAAAATTAATTTCTTTATTTTTACATAGGTTTTTTGTTATTTGCATGCACACAGCTACTCATTGAGTAACAATAGGGCCATTGCCCTCACATATAAAGAGGAGAAACATGGTTCAACAAAACACCTTGGAAGAAGGACAGGAAGAGATGTTGTCCTTCAATTGTGTTTCTACAGCCAAAAGCTATTTCTGACAAGCTTGACTGCAGTGGGGTGCAGGCTGAGGACTGCCTCTTCTGAAATATTATGCAGACCTGTGGCCCTGGGCACAGCTGCCTTTTGGAAAGAGCCATGCATGGAGAGGCAGGGAAGACACTACACCCCTTCCGTCCTAGCCATAGTTTATAGCGCTCAGCAGCTGCAGCCTCCAGTTTTACCAGGAGCAATGCTTCACCTCCCACCAGGTCAAGCAGTCAGAGGTGAGTGAGGAGGAATGCTTTGTCCACACTGACTACCCTTTTTTATGCTACTGGTCTGCACGGTGGAGAGCAAGGTTTCAGGGTTGCATCTGCAAGCGTGTCTGCCCTGAGAGGAGGGACCACAGAAGCAACACTGATGCAGGAACCAGTAACTAATGTGACCCAAGCCCATGCGGGCTCAGATGCACAAAGTCTCACACTGCAGCGTAGCTCTGTGTGTGGGAAGTCCACAGTGGCCTTGCAATAACTAAAAGCAATTGCTTGCTCATAGCTCATTTTGCAAATGAAAGCCATTTTTGTTCTCTGGTGTTACGAAGAAGACGAGATGGCAGGTGATTTACCAAATGATGCCAGCACATTTGAAAACTGAAAATAGTTTATAGAGTCTGAGAAAATCTACGAAATTCATGGGATGTGGCTAAAGGAGACAGCTGCGTGACGTTATATATCTCTATCTGTTGGACTCCAAAGCCTTACTTCCTTCCTCTTGTGCTGACTATGAATACATTAGGTTATATATGCTTAATATCCTAAGCATAATTGCTTACTTCCCTGGTTCACACCATGTACCAAACTGGTCTGTCCAAAATTCACACCTGAGTTCTGCTGCCTCCTCCCTTTGCCTCCCTGTAGCTGCTGATGTATTTCAACCATCCTCTGGGCTTTCTCCTCCTCTGTTTCCGTGGCAGCCTCCACCTGAGCAGGGAGTCCACCAGAATTCTCTCCTATACCCATGGGCTGCCTGCCTGGCGCTAGGAGTCTGCCAGCACAAGTCATTTACAGGAGAGCAGACCATTGTTTCAGGGTTGCAGGAGCAAGAGAAAGCACTCGCATTTGTTGTGCCTACCCGCCTCCTAGCACAAATAGTATTGCAGTAATGACAATTGTAAGGGTGAGCTTCTTACAGTGCTGGAGTGATCTTTAGTAGGGACAGGCTTGATGACAGCAACCTCAAGATGTCTGAAATACCACAAGGATCCTCTAATGTTTCCTTTATCCTCATTTACTGCCTACAACTGAAAGACATATGATTTTAATTTTAGCTACCTCTCCACGATTTCAGAGAGATATTTACAAGAGTATAATCTGACAGTTCTGCAGAACCACAGCTTAAGTACCCCACAGCATAGAGAAACCAAAAAGCCACAATATAGGACTTACCAAATAACACCTGATGGAATAGACAAAAACAACCACAGAAAGGTTTTGTTCTTAATACATGTGCTTTTGTGTATTTTTTTCTGGCTGTGTAGGTGGATTTGTGCTTCTCCACCGAACAGGCAGATGAAGGTAACAGCTGGACGAGGCATCTACAAGTCTTTATTTACCAAAAACACATAAGCTGCTTTTCCTTTGATCATTTTGTTGGATCCTATAACACATTTCTATATATTTGTTTGTTTATTTATTATCTTTTTCTGTTTTAACAGGTGTTCTTGTAGGGTTGCCATGGGATTTGAGCAGCATTTTTTATACTGAAGAAGGCAGATATTAAATAATATTAAATAATATTCATGTTCCATGTGGCCAAAGAAATGATAGGATATGTTGAGGAAAGTGGCCCTACTATTGCAAACCTGAAGGTTTCTGAGTACAGTAACTACAAGAAGAGAAGCAGAAAGTAAATTAGTAGGATTAAGAGGAAGATCCCAGTTTGAAACAAAGTAGGCTTATTGCATGAGCAGAACAACTATGGTGATGTGTCTGGAGGCCTAGAGAAGCCCCCAGGAACAATTTGGCATTGGAATAGCTCTTGGTGTCCAGACCAGCAAGGATACGAAGTGCTTTGAGAGTTAGTCCTGTTAGCCAGGACTACAGGACTAAGGCATGGAAGGGAAAGGGCCTAAGCCCCACCAAATATTTTTCAGATTTTATTTAATTTTTTTTTAACTGCCTGTGTTTTGTTGATGTAGCCAAAAGCTACAAAACCAGGAAAGACTGTTTTTAAATAACATGTTGAAAGCACCAGTCAGGTCCCTTGCTACAGGGGTTTACAGCTTTTCAGTCATGGCTCTTGCATCTGACTGTGTAAATATGGTATGGTTTGCTTGTTAGGGTCTAAGATCTCATGTTTTCTAAAAAAAAATTCTGGATGCTCCAAACCTCACACTGGAGGAACCCCGAGTTTCAGGGAGAAGAGGAGGCTCAGTCTGAAAGCTCACACTGGAGGTGGATGATATGGGACTTTGCCTCTAGCTGCCATCCTGTTGTTTAGAAGATATTTAACTGTATTTAAGCATTTTATTGTGAAGAATATCTTGAAACTGTGATGGGAAAAAAAGAATATAGCAAGAAGGTTCATGCATCCTTCCAGTAGTCCAGTTTTCTAGTATTTTGTAAAAAAAAGAAAGCAAATGAGGGATAAGGGGTCTTTATTCTTAAACTGCAAAGAGCTCCTCTTCTGTCCCCAAAGGCAGCCTTGCCAGCACACAGTTCTTTCTTACCCCATGCATGTGCCTGGAAAGAAGAGGAAAAGAGGTATCTATCAACCCTGTGACACTTTTTCAACAAAGTACCATCCCACCCCATCCCATGCCATTCCACCCCATCCCATCCCATCTCATCCTCCCATCCCAGGCTTGGCCACTGCAGCAAAACCTGACCTGAGGTGTGCTTGGTCACTGCATGCTGTTGCAGTGGTCCTCAGTCTCCATGCAGTACCTAGAGAACTGCATGACACACAGATTGTACATGGGCAGGGTGCTCGCCTACGTCATGGACTTGTCAGGCAGGGCTTTCACCCTCCCAGCACTCCCACTCTTGCCTATGCAAGGGGATAGTGGCACTGCTCCAGTGCATGAGAGGATGTGAGATGAGTGACATTACTGGCATAAAAGCATTCAGTTTGAATGTGGAAGTTGTGAATGTCCTGGCTTGTGCACACAGGTACGCATGTGTGCATTCAGGAATATGTTTGTGTTTCCAAGTGATTTGTCCAGAAGACCTGGGGGGGTCCCAGCCCACTCCCAGTTTTTCAGGTAGCATGTAAGTATATCAGCGATGCTGGAGGATTTGCTTCCCAGTAGTATTGAGTTACTTTAACTTCCCATGTAGGCAAATTTACCTTCCCAAGACACTACTGAAAAAGTCAACAGAGATGTCAGGGGTTGTGTTAGCTTATGCTCTTTCAAAGCACTGAGCAGAGAGTTGCCTCCCTGAGCCCAGTAGTACTGAACGTCAAAAAGGAAAAGATAACTGAGGTTGACTGCATACAGCTTTCTTTTTGCCGCATTGGTAATGCTTCAGGCAAGATAAAGCTCTATCTCAGCAGTTAAATTACTGTGTTAACTGAACACCAACCACTGCTAAAAAACCCAAAGACAAATCCACATTAAGCTTTCACCACTCAAAATTGTTCATTTTAGCTATGTGAGGTCACCAAACGAAGGCACAATCATCAGCAGCTGCAGATATCTTTGCAGTGCTTATGACAATGGTTCACTGGCTGGGTACAGGGAGCTTGACTGCAGAACAGGTTCCTGCAGTGGTTAATGGGTGGATTGCCAAAGGAGAGCACTCAGTAAAGAGTAACAAAACTACATGGAGAAGTTGCTCCTTTGGAGTCCTTCCACCAGACCTGGTCACAAAGCTGCAGGGCACAGTACTACCAGGGTCCCTTCTGCTGGCTGTACCTGTAATTTACTCAAAGGAGTTCATTTGTCTGATACTGGAGGCCCTTAGACCTAGAAGTCAGGGAACAATTACTTGTTCTAGCACAAATTTCCTTTGTAACCATGGAAAAATTACTCAAGTCTCAACACAGCAGTGTAGGTTCTCATAAGAGTGTAGGAGAAGTCCACTAGATGCTCAGGTGCAGTAGCAGTGGAAATGTAAAGTGAGAGCTGCAATAGGAATGGCCAGCTACAACTGACCACAGAACAAAATGATATTGGTAAGGATAAGCACAAAACACAAAAATCTGAATAAACATGTATCAGTCCTTCTGAGAAAAAAAAAAAAAAAAGAAAAAAGAAAAAAAGAAAAAAAAGAGTAACAAATTAAGTTCAGCCACTTGTGATAACACAAATCAATAATAGTGATTAGACAATGAAAACCTTTTCTCATCTGGAAAAATATTCTTCTGTCCTCAGGCTCACTGCATGCTGAGCTTCTCACCAGCAGGTACACTGAGACCCCTGTTTCATTTCAACAAAAAGGAAAGCTACAGCTGTAAAAAGAATAGTAGTCTTTCTTAATATTTAAAACCATCTAGGAATGTAATTACTAAGATTCTTTTCCTTCTGTATATAAAGTTATATCTCCTGGCTATTTTTTCATTAAATATCAGTATTCAGTAACCGTATTCATTCTGTTGTGTTCTCCAACTACCTTTTTCAGTAACGATCTCTCAAAATCAGTTCTTTAGAATCACAGAGTATTTTTGGAACAAGCAACATTACATTTCTCAGTGAAATAACAAGGTTGTCATTACTTACAGCATGTCTGTAATTAAGATTAGTTTGCAGGTTGTGAAGGTTGGGGTTGTAGAGCAACAATAACTGTGCAAAGCAGGTCTACATTAAGTTTATCAGAGCAGCCACTATATTTTGCAATGAAAAAGAGTACAAATTTTATTCAGTACTGTATCTCTGGCTCCAGAACAACCATAAATTTAGGAACAGAGTTCAGGAGGCAGCAATTAGCATGCCAGTCAGGAAACTGCACAGAGCAAGCTCAGGAGGGTAACTCTTGGGTCTTACAATAACAAAATTAGGAACTATAGTAGGAGCGTCATTTGAAAGGTTCAGCATTAAGTTTAATGTTACAGCAGAAGAGAGTCTGCCAAATAAATGTAGCACAAAACTGTTCAATTTCAGGACAGGAACTGCAGAAAACAAAGTAAACTGTAAAGCAAATTAAAACATCTAAGGCAGAAAAAAATAAGAAACCTACAAGGAGCCAGGGAGCTTTTAAAAGATACTGTGTTAGAAGCCAAAGTAAATTGTGTGCCACAACTCAAAAAGAAAAAAAAAAAAAAAGCAAACCAAGCCCTTCGCAGAAGTTAAGGAGCTTTCAAAAGGAAAGCATAGACATCGAAAAATTGAAAGTTTCCTTAAATGCATACAACAGAAAAGTTTCAAAAAGGGATAGGGGCAAATTCACAGATGACAGGTCTGCCAATGGGCTCTGTAAGGTGTATGACAGTGCTCTCAAACATCCTCAAAATGAGTGGATATGCTGCGGGAGTAGTACGAGGGGAATGGACTGCAAAGTGGGGCCAGGCTTGCAAGCTTTCCCCAGTTATGCTGCTGTTCAAAACCAAAAACTGGGTTAGGTGAACCACTGGCCTGAACTAGTAACATATTCCTTAAATTCTTATCTTACCCTAGTTTAGGTTTAAGTTTTTGCTGTATTAAAACCTACTGAATGTAACCAAAAAAAACAACAGGAAGTAAGTAGAGACATTTTTCCATGGCAGAAGTGCTTTGCCATGAATAATGCTGTCTCACTCTGGTAACTAGTAAGGTAGAGGTGAGAATACTTATTTCTTAAAGTAAAAGTGAAAGACAAATAGTAACAATGGCACATTGAGGTGCCCCCAGACCCTACCCCAAAAATTTAGGAAAGTACATTTTTTCCTAGAGTTTCTGAGAAACTTCTCATAGTTTTCTGTCTGTGAATATGGACAAGGATTAAGATAAGGCTTACATTCACGGAAGCTGAAGCAAGGGGATGTATTCACTGTGGCATTCTGAGCTGCCCTGAGTAAATTTAGGTCAACAGCCATTTGCCTTGTTGGTTATAAAATTGGGACTATCATTTTATAGGTACCACTGAGGCAAGTCTGAGCCTAAACAAGGTGTTGGGGTTTGAGCTCATGCTTGAGGAATGTTTTCCAAGTGAAAGTGGACTCCAGATTAATTTAGGAAAGGGACAATAGCCTCAGGACTTCTCAGTGGCAAAATTAGGAAAGTCTTCCCCATGATTTTCCTAAATCTACTCTTGGCCCAAGGGTAGGGTCGGAGTGAGAATGCAATAAGACAGAAGTCTAAATTCTACAGGTAAATTATGAGTGTCATTTACAAGTGTAGGCCACAGTAAATGCAGACCTGTGGCCTAAAGGTCCTTCAAGTAGGACAGTTATAAACCTCATTCTGCAGGGTACCACTTCAACCCATGCTGAGTTTGGGCTTAATTTTTTGATCCAGTACAGTGGGATCTAAAGAGCTATGGCAGCAATGAGGATCAAGCAGTGAATTTAGGACAGTAGGTTTTAGCTTCTAAGAGACAGAAATAAAAATTCCACTGGGTATCACTGAGCTAAGTCTATGTCTAGGGTTAGTCCAGCTACATTAACGAGAAACAAAATAACAACAGTAAAGATGTCATGGGAAGACACACCTTTAGGTTAAGGGTTTGGGATGAGAGATAAAAGTGACCTACAGAAAATAAATTACTCTGCCAAACTCATTTTGTTGACTAATCCTCAAGCTACATTTAGAGTAAGTTGTTTCTTGGTATCATAGGTTTGAATTTGAGATTCCATTTGAGTTATAAAAAAATTAAATTAGGTATTCTAAGAAAGCTACTAGGTTAAGCTGTGGCAGCTTCCAGGGTGGTTCATTTATGTCTGAGAATGAGTTATTTGCCATGAGGGATCCAGGAAAGTGAAAACTCACAAAGCAGAAAAATCCTCTTTTTAAAAACATATCTGGGACACATGGATGTCTACAGAGCACCCCATGGACACACTAGATGATCCTCACAAAGAACTCCCCTTGCAGTTTCTCTAGGACCTGAAGCAGTACTTTCAAACTGCAGTCAGAGGGATGGTGGTGCCTAACTCCACAAGGACAAAACTTGCCCTTAGTGTAATACATCCTCAGTAGTGGGAAAATGCTACACAGCTTAATTATGGGAAAAAATAGCAAAATTCCCAAAAGACCTTGCCCTAGAATTTGGTTTATGTTTCCTAAAGCTGTCTTCCTGCTCCATTGCAACCATGATTAAGATGGTTATGATGTGTTTGCACACAATTGGCAGAGAAAAATGCTTTCAGTTGCCTGTCTGGCAACCAGTGACTGCAAAAGGTTACCTTAGCTTTAGCTAAGTCATGAAATCTCTGTTGCACATCTCTAAAAGCCATCCTTGTTGTTTTTGTAAGTGAAATGAAAGAAAAAACTGATAAATCTCTAATATTCCATATAGTTGTAGGTGTACTAGAGGATGGGAATGCCTAGAGATTCATCATTTACCTTCACACTTATGAAACTGACACTTTAACTAATGCCTTTATTTGGCAAATTGTTTTCGGGTTTTTTTGGGAAATTTTTGTCTTCTTGACTGCAGGGGGAATGTGAGTTGGATCTTCAGAGTCTTTTTAATTCATATTGAGGGAAAACATCCCTCTGGAGATTAGGATGGAGGGGCCATATCTCCAATTTAAGGAAGAGTTTCTCTGATAGTTTGCCCCCAGCATCCATTTGAGTCCAGACTAGCCCAAAGGAGAGTTGGTTTTGTAGACTCTATTTCTGTTGAAAAGGTTTGTGTCATGCAAACAGGCAAACAGAATTTGAAAGGAACAAGATTTTTATTTGCTAAAAAAAACCTCCTTGTTTCTTGCAAGGGGTTTTGCAAAAACATCTGATGTGAATGGAACTCTGGCTATAAACATTTAGGGCTAAATGGGGAGCAAAGAAAGATTCTAGAATATATTAGTCATGAAGCTGCTCAGTTGTGGATTGTGAGTGAGCATGTTGGTGAGGTTGTTATTTTCATACTAACAGTTTTCTTAGCACTCTGTCTCTGAAGCATTTCTTAGATAAAGGCTGCAACTAGATGCTCCTAGCACACGTCAGATTCTGCAAGACTTAAAAGTCGTTTTGGAGGAAAGGAACCTAAGGAAGTAAAGAGGGATTTGGACTTCTAATAGGAAGAAGACACTAAAGGTACCCAAAGAAGAGACCTCCCATGCTGGAAATATGTAATTGTCACAGGGTTTTCTGAATCTTTTGAGTAACATCAAGATGGGGACATGAAGACAGAGAAGGGAATTTTTTCCATTGGGTACAAGTAATGTGTGCTTCCAGCCAAATTAGCCTAATAAAAAAGCCCAACAAGGAAGGATCTGTATGCATCATCCCTAACTCAGTTCCACGGACTTGAAGGGTCCGTTATGCATCTGGACGCTGTAGTGCTTTTTCAAACACAACTCAAATGTGTTGAAGCTGCAGATCACTCCAGGCCATACATAAATCTGTGCTGAATCAAAAGGAAACCTGCTGCATTCACCTGTTGTGCAATTGCTCCGTGTCCTCACTGAACTATGCAGCAGCAGGACATTAAATGGCATGAAAAGCACTTGTGGAACTGCGATTTGTCACGCTCGTTACCTCTGACCTGCTCATAATTCAGTGCTGAAGGCATACAGCTCTCTCGTGCCTCCCATGTGGTACAAATCTTCACTGCTCTGTGTTTTACTTTGCATGTATCTCTGATTTTCCCAGTACTACAAAAATGTTGCTGACCAGATGCAAAATGTCAGAATATCATGGTTCCTACAAGACATCTCATCCCCTACTGAGGAATCGGAGTCTGACGATTATCCCATCCTTTCTTCACTTGGAGTGTGGCTTTACTCTGGAATATGAAAAATGTGTCACCCTCCATTCCTCCCTGTTCTGTTCCTGGTCTGAAATTAGAGTCATGTCTGGGTGCTTTAGCGACAAAAATATTATTTTTTGTTGGCTTTCATTCTAGCCAGCACTCAAGAGGCACCCAGGGTAACTGAGAAGGAGCCATCTTCAATTATTTTCTCTACTTCACTGCACAATAGAAGTAGTGTACATTAGCCAACATTTTGTTACTTTGGTCATGAAATCAATCAGATTCATACCAAAGTGCCTGCATCATTGAGACAAACAATATCCAGAGGAACAGACTTCTAACTTTTTTGCGCATGAAAAATTTTGGGCTTGTTTTCCTCTTCTCACTTCTGAGAATACTGGACAATCTTGGCTAATGCACATGCTCTTTAAAATACTATCCTTCTTAGCTGATGAAAAGTAGGAAAAGGGATGGCTTATTTTCTGAAGGAAAATGACACATGTCATATAGAAGGTTGTGTAGCACTCTGCTGGGTACAACAGTTCTTCATGCTAACAACTGGCAGCCTCTTCCTAACCTTCCCAGTCTCTGCCTGCATATAGAAAATATTGCTAAGGCAGTTGGGCAGTTTTCACATTTTCCTGGTGCCTTGGAATCCTGTTTCAATTCAGTCATGGCACAGTTTCCTTGTGAAGCTCCGTCGTGCAGAAGCAGCTGAGGTCAAGTGAGTGCATAAGAAATAGTTCTGCATGCATGCAATTGGCAAAGCTTTGCTCTTTGAGCTGAAGATCAAGGAAGAAAGAAAGGAACATGGGATGATCCAGAGACATAAAAAAATTCTATGTACACATTATGTTCAGTGCATAGTCATGAGTGACAAAGAGCATGGACTCCTGTGGTGCTGTTTGCATGAAAAACAAGCAGAAGTGATCTTTACATGACTTCTGCTTGCAAACTGGAAGGAGTTTTTCCTTTAAGAAACTGGGTATTGGCAGATATAAGGAGATGCTTGAGTGATTCAGAGCATATTCTGCCCTGAACAGAGTTTCCTTCCGCTACTGACTGATTAAATATAATGGTAAATATGGCAACCCAGCTGCTTGGGGTTCTAAGGATTGCAAGGATTTAATTAAGTGTGGGATAATCAGTTATACAACTGCAATGTAAAAGTGATAGTTAGCCCTTGGCAAAAAGCAGTGAAGCAAAGCAGGCAGAGTTCCCTTTCTTTCTCCCTCTGCTGCATAAGCTTCTGCAAAGTGACAAAACTCAAGGCCAAGGAAACGTTCATTAGAAAACTTGCTTGACTTTCTTTGTGATACCACATTTGTCTCCCTAAAGGCAATCTGTGGCTTACAGCTGTTGGCAAAGCAAATGGGTGCAATGGCAGCTTTGCCTGTTGCTTCAGTGCAAGCAGAGCTTACACTCCTAGGCACAGCCCCACTATTCCCTCAGGGTCTGCTGTCTGTAGCACAACAAGCTGACAGAGGAAAAATATCCATCATAGCAGAACCATGCCCTCCCAGCTCCACATGTTCACCACGTGTTTTCCTGCCTCAGCCTTTGAAGACTCTACTGGGAGCACCCATAAATGTTTCCTGTTCATATTGGAGGAGGCAGTGGAGTCTTGCATCCTTGAGTCAAACTCTGCAAACTCTGCAAGAATCTCAGTCTGCTACTGACTTAGACCTCCAGTGGTAATCAATACCAGCAGAAGGGTTGAGATAACCCTTCCCTGAAACCATGGACCTTGTTACAAATGCCAGTGTGTTGATAAGGAGTTAACTACCCTGGTGCACTGAACTGATTGCAAAATGAGTAAGAGGAGCTGAGCGCCACATCTGAAGTCTGCACTGGAGAATTACCAAAAAAATCACTCAGAAATGCCACCTTGCAAAAAGGGTGGGAAAAGGAGGGGCATGGATGCAAAAGGGGTGCATCCATGCCAATAGCACTCTGTAGTCTATCTGGCTGAGAGGGAGTGAAGAAGAGGCTGAAGAGCCACCTTGAAGGAATGACAGCTCTCCTGTCAGTTGCTTGTGGTGAAGAAATCAGGGAGGTGTGTTTATGAGCATGTCCTCCAGGAGAAGCAGCAGACTCCCATTGTTTCTGACAGAGCCACGCAAACACAGTCATCTAACACTAGCTGCCATTTAAGTCTCATTTGTGTCTGATGATACTTTATAACCAGAAAATGGGTCTGCCATGTGAATAATGAGGAGTTACAGGACTCCTGGCAAAGTTAGCAACACTAGAGTGTGCTGCTGCCACCAGGTAAATACATCCAGCCTGCTGTCAGGCACACTGAGAAAAAGAGGACAGCAGCAAGGAGTAACTTCCATGTGTTATTTTGGTGGTGGTCTGCCCCCAGCTTTTCCCAGGGGCCTTTCAAAGCATTCAGGAACTTTGTTCTGCACATGTGAGGAGAAACACAGTGGTTTACACCCTTCAGGGGACTACTTCTTGGGTTGAGCCCATAAAATAGGTGCGATCACAGGTCGCAGCCATGACATAACAACTGTCTCCCATCACCTGGCCAGAAAGGCTGGAAATTTTAGTATGGTTATTTATATCTTCAAAAAATCAGTCTATGTAGGGTGCATGTATTCTCAGCAGCCATGCAAACATGTAGCCTTTCCTTCTTTTTCAGAGAGCTCCTAAGAACTTGGACACTGTGACACGATGTGGCAATGAGCTGTACCTAGGAACATCTGTGCTATCAAAAGTGGAGAGGCAGTGTCTCCTTATTAACAACGCTAGTGCTCAGTGTGGGAACTTGTCTCTTTAGCTTTGCTTTCTCCTTAACCACTGCTTCTATCTCTTCTGAAGATGAGGTCAGGTATCTGTCCTCCCTAGGCAAAATTATTCTTAAAGGTTTCTCTTACACACCTTCTTTTCCTTGTGCCTCTGGGAGACTGCTACATTAAGCTGAGTGAATACTGCAGATATCTTTCCTGTTCTTAATTTCACATCTTTCTTATGGTTTCTGTTATCTGTTACTGCAGCTCAGGTAGAATTTTTATCTTCTTGATATTGTCTGCTGAGAAGCAAGTTTTTAAAGATAATCTCTTTGGTATAATTGAACTGGAGTTTTGCATGACCTGTGGTTTGTTTTTGTTTTTGTTTTGTTTTTTTTTGTTTGGTTTTTTTTTCCTTTTTGAGGTGTTCTGCTTTTATTGGTCACTCCTTGGAGGTGTGGTTCAGTAGTATGTCAGCACACTCACTAGGATTTGTATTGTCAGTGCACACGTTCATGGTCCACCCATGTCAAGGGCAATGCAGACACGTGCACACGTTCATGGTCCACCCATGTCAAGTCCTAATATCAACGGAAGGGCAATGCAGACACATTTAGTGGGAGTGTTCACGCCAAATCACTGTCTACTCTTTCTCTGATACGGCACTTAATTTTTCTCCTCCTTATTGTTATTAATAGCAGCAGTCAAGCTTCTCTAGGATCAAAAGACACTCCATAGCAAAGATTTCTTCCAGCTATTTTGAGAGCTTTGAAAGCCAGTGATTTGTTTTGCGTATATCTACAATGGATGAAGTAGATTTCTCTGGTCTATACAGTCTATATCCAGACTGTTCCCAAACCTTTCCATCCACTGCTCCTTTTACCCCATGGGGTGCAGCACTTGAAGAAAACTTTTCACATTAAATGCAGCTCATAACTCATTTCCAGACATCATGGTTCCTGTGATCCCATTTTGGGATATTTTGACACTAATTTTGTGTTTCCAGTGTGCTTTTCTTTTTCTTTTCTTTTCTTTTTCTTTCCAGTGCTCTTTTCTTTCTCAACATTGCTGCCAAGCTCTGACACTGTTTCTTTTAAGTGGTGGATGTCATATATCGTTAGCATTACTGCTAGGACTTTTTTGACTACTGCGCTGTTGTTTTTCATCTTCCCAATTGCAGGTTGTATTTCTGACATTTCTATTAGAGTGATATTAATGATATCTTGGCTAAGTTCCCATAGTCCATTGGATGTTGTATTAAGGTGGAACTAACTCTGTTTGGAAGTCCTGTGCCCTTTACTTTTTTTTTATCTTTTCTGAGTCATTCTACCGAAATCTGAGAATGTTTTCCATCTTTGCTTTCAATTGGCCCATTTCTTTTTTTTGCAGATTGCTGCCTGGCAGAAGGCTTTGCATTTCCCCACTTTACTGCAGTTTCTGTTTCAATCCTTAGGTCTTCACTTACCTTTTTTGTATTGTTTTTCCCTGCTTTGACTGCTTCCTTGGGCACTTCCCCCCCCTCACCTCCAGTTTTTTAGTGAGCTTTGCAGGAGTTTTCATTGTGGTGCTTTTCTTTCCTCAGAAGTTTTCTGTGTCTCTCAGTTTCTCCAGTTCTTGCTCACTGGGTTGATATCCAGGTGTTCTGCATACAGCTTGAATTGTGTTGTCTCTGAATTATGTTAATTATTATTTCAGTGTGCCTTTTCTCCTTCCTCTCAAATCCATTCCTCAGTACAGTAGGAGCTTCTCACAGCACTGTCTTTCTTTTCCAGTACATGTTCTGCCTTATGTTACTGCATCTATTCTGCATTTTCCATGGTGTTTTCCCCTGGTCTCTAAATGTTTAGATCCTGTTTCAGAAGAAAAGTTGGGGTCATAAAAGTGTGCCCATACATTCAGTCTCAGGGAGTGGTTAAATATGGCTCAGATCTGCTAGCACCTGCTTTGTCACTGTGCCAACCAGGCTTAGTTAGTGCCCTTTGTATTGTAGGAGCAAGAAGGTGTAACTTAGAATAAATCTGAATGTTGATACTTGAAGCATCTGATCAATAATTTTCCACAATTGTGTCCTGGGGAGGCATTTTTGGAGGCTGATTTCAGACTGACCTGCGCGGGTGCAGTCCTTATGTAGTCACAGCTGGCTGTTGTACTACTTCCCAGCCCACTCCAGGTTTATTTTGAGACCAAAAGGGGCAAGAGGATCTGACCCCCAAGGGTTTTTTCCTGACTTCTCTTTGCAGAAGCCTAGCTGCAGTATTAGCTCAGCTCTCTTTAGCATTCAAAACTGCTTAAAATAAAATCACATATTTCTGAGAACTGACTGTTCCTCTTATTGTGACTGTAGGAACAACAATGCAACATGATCTTCTTTGTCACAGAAATTATAATGCCATCTGGCTGAAGGACAGTTGTTCTGTTTCTGCTTAATGCCTCCTCCTGCCAACTTTATTTGTGCTGAGTAGTGTCTTGCTTGGCAGATTCTGCTCTTGAAACTTAAAGAGGAATCTGAGAATGAGGAAGGGCAAAAGGATTGGTCTCACTGTATATTTATTCCTAAAGCTTTTTCTCAAAGTGCTGGGCAATCTGTGCAAACAGAAAATAAAATAAAAAAGAGAAGGGAAGGGAAGGGAAGGGAAGGGAAGGGAAGGGAAGGGAAGGGAAGGGAAGGGAAGGGAAGGGG
>NW_010112758.1:12995-15474 GCF_000699245.1 Pterocles gutturalis | reverse complement strand
GAAGGTGAAAAGTTTAAACAACTGAAAAACAGAGTAACAGACAACAGTTGGAGATTGTGGTGCAGATGCGTATGTACAAAAATATTAATGGAGTATGTTGTCAAAGACACAATACCCCTAGTTCAGTCGTATGTTAACAGGCACAGCTCCAGGGGAATAAACCAAACTTCACCCACTTAAACTCTGAATTCATCTTCGTGTGTGTCTGTAGACAGAATCTGGGTTTGAGAAAGGAAGGATTTAACTTGTGCATGTTTTGATATATATCAAACATAAAACCTCTGTATTTCTTTTTTAAGGTATATTTTTACTTTCTTTAATCAGAGCACAGCAAATTTTTCACGAGTCTAGTTTCTTTGTTCTGGCACTTAGGAGCTCCAGAGTCCTGTTTTCAATTCTTAGCTGTGACAGCAATTACATGCACAACTTTGAGCAAAATCAGTAAATCCCTCATTTCTTAATGGGGAATATAACTCTTCCTTCCCTCCTGCTCTCTGCAGGTCTTGTTTATTTAGATTGCAAGCAACAGAGACTATGAATTTCTATTCTAGCATATACATATCTGGCACAATACAGGCCTGATCCCCATGGGTGGAGCCTGAGAGGCAGGAGAAAGAGTAGGAGGTGCTGCTGCAGTAGAAGTTATTTCCATATCCACCAGTAAAGGACTAGGATGCAGTGAAGGGTAAGCAAGCAGGTGAGCAAGAAGCAAGCACTTGAGTAGCTAGCTATGAGTCACAAGAGCTTTCATGAAACCTACTGCTCACTTCAGCACAAGGTAAGTGCTACACAGTTTAAGATTAAACGAAACAGCAGAGGTGTGTAATTACTTCCTGGTGGTTTTTTTCAACCTAGACACAAACCATTTAACACTGATATGGCTTGTTTTTATTCATGTACTTGTTTGTTGTAAAGGAATAATGGCTTTCCCACCCGTGCTGATGATGCTTCATCCTGGCAAGGTCAGTACTAGTTGCTTCTGTCCTGCACACACTTCTTAGAGCCTAAGAAGGTGGTCTTGTCTGTAAAACATCCTGAAGAAGGCATCATAGGTGATATTCACTGGCTTATCTGTGGGCAAATCATACCTGACAAATTTGCTGGCCTTCTACAATGGGGTAACAGCATTGGTGGATAAGGGAAGAGCAACTGACGTCATCTACCTGGACTTGTTTCTACCTTTGACACTGTCTCACACAACATCCTTGTCTCTAAATTGGAGAGACAAGGATTTGACAGAAGGACCACTCAGTAGATAAGGAATTGGCTGGATGGTCACACTCAAAGTGTTGAAGCCAATGGCTCAACGTCCAAATGAAGACCGGTGACGAGTGGTGTTCCACAGGGATCAGTATTGTGACAAGTGTTGTTTAACATCTTTGTCGGAGACACGGAGAGTGGGATTGAGTGCACCCTCAGCAAGTTTGCCGATGACACCAAGCCATGTGGTGTGGTTTATATGCTGGAGGGAAAGGATGCCATCCAGAGAGACCTGGACAGGCTTGAGAAGTGGGCCCACGCCAACCTCATGAAGTTCAAGGCCAAGTGCAAGGTCCTGCACGGGGCGGGTCAAGGCAATCCCAAGCACAAATACAGGCTGGGTGGAGAATGGATTGAGAACAGCCCTGAGGAGAAGGACTCGAAGGTGCTGATAGATGAGAAACTCAGCATGACCCAGCAATGTGCGCTTGCAGTCCAGAAACACAACTGTCCTGGGCTGCATCAAAAGCAGTGTACCAGCAAGTCAAGGGAAGTGATTCTCCCCCTTTGCTCTGCTCTTGTGTGACCCCACCTGGAGTATTGCATCCAGCTCTGGGGTCCTCAGCATAGGAAAGTCATGGACCTGTCGGAGGGGGTCCAGAGGAGGGCCATGAAGATCAGAGGGCTGGAGCATCTCCCATATGAGGACAGGCTGAGAGAGTTGGGGTTGTTTAGCCTGGAGAAAAGAAGGCTCCAGGTAGACCTTCTTGCAGCTTTCCAGTACTTAAAGGGGGCTACAGGAGAGATGGGGAGCCACTCTTTATCAGGGAGTGCAGTGATAGGACGAGGGGTAATGGTTTTAAACTGAGAAGATAAATTTTTATTAGCTATTAGGAAGAAATTTTTTCCTGTGAAGGTGGTGAGGCACTGGAACAGGTTTCCCAGAGAAGTTGTAGATGCCCCATCCCCGGAGGTGTTCAAGGCCAGGCTGGATGAGGGGAACAGCCTGGTCTAGTGGAGGGTGTCGCTGCCCATGGCAGGGGGGTTAGAACTCGATGATCTTTAAGGTCCCTTCCAGCCCTAACCTTTCAATGATTCTATGATTCTATGATATTCAGTATGACAGAGACGTTTATCAGCTCTGGCTTAGAAGTCTTTTACACAGCCTAAACTGACTGGCATTTCTAAGGAGACACAGATGAATAGACAAAGGAGGTCACTGAATATGTACTTTGAAAGGAAGAGACTTGAATGAGGAAGAGGAGTGTGTGTCCTTGTG
>NW_010112758.1:0-12964 GCF_000699245.1 Pterocles gutturalis | reverse complement strand
ATTCCTGCTTCAAGCAGTCACCTCAAACTTTGAGTGCCAGCCTGCCTCTTTTTTTCTGAAATGCTCAGATACACTAAACACAAATTGATCAAACCTTAATGTGAAATCTAAAATCAGTCATGGCTACAGGACAAAATATGTCTTTTACTGCTGGCAGCAGAGATGAGGGGTTCTTTTCCAAATTTATGAGATCATTGATGACTCTAGTCTTTACAAAGTTAAAGAGAAATATGCTTGCTTTTAAAACACTCATCTTAGGGAAGGTTTTTGGGTACAGGAAAATCTCTTTTTAAAAAAAAAAAAAAAAAAAGCAACTCATCTGTGCTGCCCCTTTATTCCTGTAACATATAAATGACTGCATGATGGAGACAGCCCCAGTGCTTGGACTAAATAGAAATTTTATCTCTTCTCCAGATAACATTGTTTGCAAGAGGAAACAATGAAACCCATGGGATGATATTGCAGACAAAAGGCTTTTTATTGTTATTTTATTATGCTAGATATTTGTTTTTGCAAAATTCAGTTTTCTTCCTGTCTTTTTATCAATTTCTTCTTTACAATCTCAGAACATTACAAAGTATTCCAAGATTTCTGCTCTATGCCCAGTCTTTATGCTCTGTGTAGTTCAATCAAGTGCATCTCCTTAGCACAGCTTTTATGAATGGTGGCAGCCAAACTAATGAAGGTGGAGTTAGAGGAGGGTTTGATAACCAGATTTGCATCTTTGGTGTTACCAGTCCCAGTCCCAAGCTATCTGTATCTCACACACTTTGTGGACAAAAGGAGGAGGGATGTTTAAAGTTAAGCTGTTTTCAGATTTGCTGCAGGGTAGAAGGGGGACTTTATGGGTTACAGCTGTGCTTATTTGATAGTTTCCTGGCTTTTTGCAGTTCTGCCGCCTGCGAGCCATCAAGTCTGCCATTGCACAGCGGCGGGTGGAGCTTTTCACAGAACAGCTCCAAGCTGTGACATGATCGTTTTAAAATCCCGGCACAGACTTTTTTTTTGTTTGTTTTGGCCTCCTTTTACCCTTATTTCACTATCTTGTTCCGTGTCTCTGCACTGCACACACTGCCTTCTGCATCGCTGAAAAGTCAGGCGTGCCATTCCACTGCCAGTTAGCAAAACAAGGCAAGTCTCGTGGCTATGATGTCATCAAGGAGCTCTAATTCATGTCTGTGACATTACGGCAGTGAAATGCAAGTTTATATAGAGCTTTAGTGAAACCAGGACAATGTCTGCACCAATGAGTATGGGTAGCAGGGCATGTGGATAGCAGCAAGGCATGTGGTTAGTAGTAATGATACTTGATGCCAATGTACTTTTAGTGTCATTTGAAACTCAAACCCAGGAGTCACATGCTTTCAGCAGCCCAAGATGTATGGGGTGGCAGTGTATCAACTGCATTTTTGCTATTTTTTTTTTAACTATAACACTTGCAGGTTTCACTCAAAACTGAACTGAACCCAGTCTCTGTCCAAAAGAGTTTACAATCTCTGCTGTTGCTTTCACCAATATTTGCATTAATGCTTTTAAATGGAGCATTTGAAAGGAAAATAAAAGGCATTATATTTTTTTTTTTTGGCTGCAGAGATTTGTTTCACAGTTTGTCAAATCTCCCCTCTGCACCCCACACCGTGAAGGACTCTGTTCTCAGTTTCACCCTCCCTCTGACCCTTAGCTCCTCCAGAAATCCTGGGAGCTGCTCTGGATTGCAGCAGGTGCCCAGCTCACAGATGGATCTCAGAGCTGCATGTGCCACTCTCCTCCCCCTCTTCTCCTTCCTCCAGCCTTGTCTCCTTCACTCCTACTTGATGGGATTTTCTAAGGATGGTGATTTTTTAGATGAAGACACTTTTTTACAGGCAACCCCTCATTATCTGCCTGAAAATAATCCTCCTCAAGACAAAATCCATGTGTGGGTAGAAGAGAAGCAGATTTATTGTTCTTGGTAGACTCGGGGAGGCAGAGTGGAAACTAGAATGGTATGGGAGATAGAGAGGTAAATTCTCATCACGCCAAGGATGCTGAAAGGATCTCTTCCTGCTGGAAGCATCCCTACTCTGAGAGAAAATCTATTTCTTGTACCCAGAGTCTTCTTATCCTTCCAGCAATGTAAAGCGAATAAATCTTTGGCGTAACAAAGCCCAAACTCCTGACTCAGTAGGAAGCAGAATGGGGAAGTCCTGCTGCCTTTTGTTCTTAAACTTCATCTCAGGGAGCATGGGTATTTGTTCTGCTAATTGAGCAGGGTTGCAATTTGAGGAGCAGGCACCGCGAGCAATTGCTGCTTGACTGACTGACCAAAAGAGCATCTGGAAACCACCCGCCCAGAGTCACAAGGAGTGCATTGCTCCAGGCTTCCTGGGAATGTGCTAAAATACAAGGGTATACTCCTATTTTGAAGATGAGGGATTTTTTTCTGTCTTATTCCTTTCAAGTGCTAATGAGAGTCACAGGCCAAGCTACCTAGGCGTGCACAGTGGTGTGGACTGCTTCATGTAAAGTTGCTTAACTGATGTTAGCCCTTTCCTGACACCAAGAACTTGATTTTGACCTCAGCTATTAACTCATGATTGCCTACACAACCCATCTATTTTGGGGCAGTAACTGATTTCTGGAGTTTATGGAAGGTATGCGTGTTACTGTGTGAATGACTTGTGGAGGTCTTCTTGTTAGGTATTGGGTCTCCACAAAACATAATCTTTCACTTACTGCAGAAAATAACAGCTTGGCTGAATAGACAATAGGGATGAAGAATGGGTCACAGTTCAAAAAGCAAAAGAGATCAACAGGGTCCAGAAGAGTTTGGCTGATAATATATCCTTCAACACAACAAACATAAAAGCCATCCTAGCAAAGTTCATGAAAGTGTAATAAATCATGGTATTTGAAAGGCTTACTTAGCCTTGTTATTTTAAAGGTAGAGACTACACATGATACCACTCCTCTCGTAATAGTTTTTTTAAGCATTTTGCCTCAGGATTTTTGGATTTCTCACACAACAGGTAACCTCCCTTAGTGAGTGCTTACAGGACCATGTAAACTCACCTTATCTGAGTTGCAAGATTTGCTGCCATGCACCTGTGTTTACCCTTGGCTAGGAAAAACTCAGGGTGACGAGTGGATTTCACTTGGGTCATCCACCTGTTCATAACCCCCAAATGTGCCTTGAAGATGAATGACTGATTCTTGGCATTCATATAAAGGGAATCCTTCCTTCTTGTCCTTGCAATCTGATGTTTTCAAATGCATGTATTTTTTACTCTGTGTCAGAAAGTAAGATACACTGCTGGGATGATGGATCAGTTACCATAAAGCAAGTGCCTCAGAATGGTACCCGGATGATTTTGTCCGAAAAGGAGATGGATTTCTGGTCTTTTTCAGTCTATGAATCTTGTCCTGCAGATGCCAGCTGAATGGAAAAAGGCATGATGACACTCCTGTTTCCAGTGATTCAAGCATTATGCCAGCTGAGTCAGGAGTCATTTCTGTAAGCAAGAGGTTGTGTCAAATCCCTGGCTTAAGAAGTTCTTCCCGACTAGCAACAACTCCATGGCCTTCAGCAGAAAACAGTCCAGACAGGCCAGATTTTTAAAGCCTCTACTTTAAGTAGCTTAAGTATGTGGCAGTGAGCACATGTAACAAGGCTTGCAGTATAAAAAATTGAATAGCCTTGCACTCTGACCTACTTCTTCCTGCTCAACCTCAACATTTTACAGCTTTCACAAGAGTTTTTCTTGAGAAGGAAAAAAAAAAACAAACTAGTTTCAGTGTATCCATGAAGGCTGTAGGTGCTAAAGTGCAAATCTCTGATAGAATGTTTTAATAACATGTTTTTTCTAACTCCACCTTCTGGTAGGGCAAATGCTTCTGCAGTTACCATTAACCTTCACAGGGTGTATGGACCTAGCTCAAAGGAAAAAAAAAGTCTTTATTTTCAGCCTTTGTGCGCAGCTGGTGAGATGGAGCCTGAATTTTTTTTCAGGGTCTTCTAAAAACAGGTTCCGGGACACTTTTAATAGATCAGTCTCAGGTGATATGCTTATAGTTTTCCTATTGCCTCTTACTGTTGCATACACCTAACAATATATTTGAATGGTGTATGTTCCTCTTCATTACCTACACTATCAAATAATCTTTTAAAATTACATTTTTTAAAAATTAACATTATTCAACTGATTTTAAGCTCAAACACTCAATTGCAGGTAGGTCTCCTAACTCCTTACAGGAAAAAAAATTAGTGCCTATTTTAATGTCTGACTGTTAAATTTCTAGTTGTCAATGCAGTCCCCACACTAGTGGGTACCTTCTTCTGTTCTACTGTGTTGAATAGTAGTAGCAGGCAAAACCATACAGCGTGGCCTGTTTCTAATTATACTCTCGTGTTTCCTCCTAATGAACAAAAAATCTCCATTCTGTGCATCGCCTGTTAACCTCTGGAAAGGTCAGTGCCTTGCTCCTGTAATGCAGCACACTTTTTTCCCTTCCATTTAACACAGTTATTGCTTTCTGGAAGGCAGGATGTTTCTTGCCCTGGCTGTTACAGAATCAGACTGGCCCTTTTCATTCAACTTACGTGTTTGAAGGCTCAGGGAAAAGTAATGAGGGCTGACCATACGTGTAATACTTGCCACAGATGTTGCCTTGGCTACTTGTTCTTTGTGTGGGAAACTGATGACTTGATAAAGCATATTTTCCTTAAAAACGTCTAAATACTCTTGGCTTGAAGATCTTAATCCGTGGTAGAGGAAGAACTTGAATTCAAGTATTGTTAGTTCTGAACAACCTGACATCCATGACTTCTATCAACAAAACTACAGGAATCAGCAACCCCTATTCTTCCGCCTACCAGAGATCTTCTTTCTGTCATGGGCCAGAACACCCCATTTTGTATTTGTATTTCAACCAATTTAATTTATTGCCAATTAACAAGCTTCTAGTTACTGACTCTGGCACTGACAAATAAAAACAAGTAAACAAACACTTAGATAAACATGTCAGCTTTGCTCCTGAGACATCTCCTCCTCCTTTTTTGCTCTCTTTGCCACACTCAATCAGCCCTTTCAGCGATGCAGTGGGTGGCACAGGTGACTGGGTTGATGCATTGTTGTTTCTTTACTTTTGCTCTTTTTGTTTCTAGTTCCACTGTCCTGGCACGGGGTCCTCCACAGGCCACTGTCCCCTCAGTGGTACACTCTCCTGAGCCTCCTCCCTGCCCCTGGTCAGCCAACTCTTTCCTCTGCCCTGCCTGGAAGGCTTTTCAATCCTGAAAGCAAAAACTAAAACGCAAGATCTGATGTGGCCCCACATTTGTTTTATAGCACAGCTCAAAAGCCAGAACTGGAGCTATTTCTGGTTTCCCTCAGTACTGAGGAGGTCACCATCAGGGCGAGCATGTCTCCAAAGAGTTACCATGGAAATTATCAGTCCTTGCTCTGCACTTTGGACACCCTCTTCCTACTAAAAGAAATAGGAACTGGGCATCCAGAAGTCTTTGAAAACCACAGTCCGAGCCAGTTAACTTCTGGCAGCTGCTCAGAAAAAGCAGATGTGACATCAGGGAAGGTGTGCTCATCTGTCAAAAATACGGGGTTAGACTTTCAACACATTTAAAGTGGCTTTCGTTGATGAGGTCAAGAGGTCTGTTCCCTTACTCCACTGGCATTAAACAAATAGCTTTCTGCTTGTTTTTCCTTGTAGCCCTACTCTGCCTGCCCTGTGGAGGCAGCACAAAAGAACTACAAGAACATTTGCAAACAAATGCTGCAAATATTACGTGTGGGTTTGTAAACACAAGCAGTGATTCAGCCCTAAATGACAACAGATAGTAGCAGGCAACCAGGCCTTCAATTATTAACTAATGAGGCTGAGCTGACCCCAAGTCTTTCCCCTGTGCTTGTGTTACATGGGAAGGGGAAATTTCACTGAGTGTGCAGCGTCATGCACAGCGGTGTTGTGGCAGACAGCCAGCAGAGCACTTGTAAGTGGCTTCTGCATTACCTGGATTTTGTTCCCATGGAGGCGGGCAAAGCCTTAAGACGTCTCCATCACTCTGGCTCTCCTCGCACTCTCCTTTGGTGGGGAACTGGATCCAAACCTACACAGAATCATAAGATCATTGAACAGTTTGGGTTGGAAGGGACCTTTACAAATAATGTAGTTCAACCCCCCTGCAATAAGCAGGAACATCTTCAGATAGGTCAGGTTGTTCAAAGCCCCGTCTGTTTCCATCTGAGATGCTCCAGTGTCCTGTCCTCCTATTCCAGAAAGACACAGGAAGGCTTCCCACCACTCCCCTGTGCACCCAGCGCCTGTGGGATGGGTCTCATATACCGCACAGTGTCCCAGGTGGAACATGACAGTGGGGTGAATCCCATCCTTTTAGCCTGGTTTCCAGGCTGGACATTAGCCCTTGCCTTTAGTATCCCTGAGACACAATGTCCAGGATGAGCAAACCACTAAGCACCCCAAGAAAAACCTGTGTTCTGCTGAGGGAAAAGCGGTGTCTAGGAAAAAGGGCTGTGTGCTCTGCTGTCTGGTATCCCTGCCCTTCCCCATCCCAGCTTACCTTTGTGGTCCTGCGTTCAGGCTAGAGAGGGTGGACACCAAAGCCTCCCTCTGCTGCCTGACCTCTGCTTCTTTCTCAGTGTGGCCCTGACCCAAAAAGCTGTATCAGAGATAACTAATCCCTACCAATAGCCCAGGAGGTTTTGGGAACTAGGTGAAAAAGGGGGGCACAGGGGCCCTGGGGAACAGAAGAAAGCAGACCACATCTTCAAAGATCTTGTGGCAGGCTGCATCCACACTCTGCTTTCCTTCCTTTTCTCCCTGTTTTCTTTATTTCATTTTACTTTGGTTTTAGGTTGCTTGATAAGTACAACCTTCAAAGAACTGAAGCAGAAGCAAAAGAAGAAATGAGACCTGGCTTCACTGCTGACATTAGGGACTGGAGCCCCTCCAGCATCTCAGGCTCCAGCATCTCAAAGGTAGGTGTACAGCAGAAGCCCAGCTTTAGTAGGAAGCCTTTGCTTGCTGACAGCCTAATGTTTAGGATTTCTTTTTTTTTTTTTTTTTCCCCAGGCTCTCTATCCATGAGCTCTATTCAGACATGGGGACATGGGGATCAGAGGTGAACCACAGAGGACAGAGATATGTTTGTGACCTAACTATACCAACTCTGTCTGTGACGAAGGCTGCAGAGCCATGGTGGAGATGCAGCCAGTGTTGGAGCTGAGTGCTGGAGATGAGAGCAAGTTTACAGAGGAGGTGTGTAAGTCAGAAAAATGAATGTGCCTGTTGTAACACACAGAAGTGGATTCCTCGATTGCTTGTTAATTAAACCTGGAGACCAGGAAGATTATTGTAATAGGAATTATGCTTAGTGAAGGAGGCGTGTGCTCTGGGGCAAGAGTGTATCTCTGAGGGCCTGACATCATTCCTGTATTTTCACATATCTGGAAGGAATTTCTCCCTATGTACACACACCTATGATTTTTTTATTTTTGTCTTGCATATTCATCACTTGGTAACCTCCATGACTCTAACAGTGTCACCTGGAATGAATTTTCCTGTGCTTTATAAGACTATATTGTGCATGGGTCCTGCACACATTATTTAAATGGCAGCACTAAGAAAAAAGCATGAAATGTATTCATCAGCCTGAATGACAGAGGTTGTTGCACACCTGCATGTCCCACTTAAGGCCAGTGGAAAGTGGAGGCTGAGAAGCATCTCCTCTTTTGCATTCTGAGGACTGAATAATTTATCAGGAGGTTATTGAAGGTTTTTAATGGTGCAATCAAATCGTTATAAGTAAAAAGCTACGAAATCAAATTCAGAACAATGAAGGTATCAGTTCATTAACGGAACAGTTCCAGCCATCTGGCATTCATATGTTCTGCATTGGGGCTGTTACTGTGCAGACATAAATGACCCAATCTTCCCTTCAAGAAAGAGCTTTCATTAACTAAATATATCCAAATTCTTTAAAGTTCAGCTAATATTACAGGTCCTATCCTGTGTTTTGGGAGGGGAGCTTTTTTTTCAGTTTTGCTCGGTTAAAGCTTCAGTCCCACACCACTTCTCCTTTGAGAACACGCGCGCTCCCCATCCCACTGTGGACATAGCAACTCTTGGAAAAGTTTTAGTGGTTCCTGGTGCCAAAGCTCTGGGAGAGAGAAGGGGCAAATTATATTTCAGTGAAAATACCACTTAGACACTAATGATAAGCACTGTCACTCCAATGAAATGTAATTCTAATATAGGACTGAGCTTTAACTTGCCATTATTTAATTTTTTCAAGTGATAGCTCCAGCAGCTCTTCAAAGATCTGACATTTAAACAGACCAAACTGATATGCAAAGTTATATACATTACAGGGGCATCCATGTGTCTTTTTCTGAGCTATTTTCTTTTTTTATCCTGTAAAGGAGTTTGGCATTCAATTTATTGGTGGAAAAATATCATTCAATTCCAGGTGAAAGGGCACAGACAGGATAAATTATTTTAGATGCTTTACATTAGCTAACTATCTCTGTCGGGGCAGAATTTTACATTTGCTGGACCTCACAGCCAGAGCCAGAAGGGCGGGTGCTGGAGAGGTGTGTTAAAGCAGTGCACCCACTGTCTGCTGGTGCGCTTGCTGGGGGTAAAGCTCTCCCTTGTCCACTGTATCCTTGTGAGAAGGGAGATTTCAGTCCTTTCATGGCAGACAGGGGCCCTGTGCTTGATGAAGAGACAAATCTGAGCAACACACACACAGCCCACTCTTCCCTCAACACCCCACAATTAAATCCTGTTTTAGAGAACCTGGAAAAAAAAATGCCGATTGAGTAGCTATGTCCTGGTGGCTACTTGGGCTTTTAGGCATCTTGTGTAAATGCACAGCAGCAGTGACCCTGCCCCAGGCTCCAGCCCAGGCACATCTCCAAGCTGAAGGACAGATGCCACATGGGTCTGTTCAGCGCTGCTGCCCTCCCATGGGAGACGTATCCCACATGGAACCCGCAGCCATCCCCATCTCTGTCCTTACCCCAAAACGCATAGCTCCCCCTCTCTGTCTTGCCTCCCCCAGCAGTGTTGAAGCCATGACAGTCAGCTTGCCAGCCTCCCCTCCTAAAAAGCAGCCTTCTACCCCTGTGACCACCCAAACAAGCACTGTATGGTTCACACAGCCACCAGTTCCTGTGTGCTCCAATGCCCGGTGCTACGTGGATCGTAAGATTAACAGTAAAGCTGAGGCTTATGGTCCTGTATGAGTTACTAGTGGATTTGCCAGTAATGCATTGAACTCCTTTGCACCTCTGACAATAACTTGCCTGAAGCATCTTACAAACCCTGGTGCAATCAACTCAGGGCAACATGGACAGTGCAAGCGTCATGACAGACCGAAAGCCCCTTTCACAATGAGACAATGGGCTGGCCACTTGGACAGACACTGCTCTTTTTTTCTGGCATTAGGTTACTCTGAACAGCCTGACCTGACTCAGATCTCGCCACGGGGACAATGGGGAACAGACATCTCTGCTTTTGTGGGTACATCCCTAACCCTCAGTATGCTCAGACACCCATGGGTATCCATTTTTTTCTTCAATAATGGCTTTGCAGTCCTGCTGTTAGGGGCTGGGCATGGGCAGAAAGCCATGAAAAGCCAAAGCTTGGCTTGCAGGAGCAGTACGGTCATGTTAGCTTTTCAGCAACCAGCTATGCTGCAGAAGGATTAGGATGAGCTCAGGCTGGAGCAGCATGAGGTCGAGCCAGGGAGAGAGAGACGCTGCATGGAAAAAGCTACTTTCTGCCTTGAGAGCCTTCCAGGCTTCAGAGGAATTCATGGTTCGTAGGACGTCGTGCGCTGCTGCTGTAAATACATAGCAGGAGGCCAGAGGAGACTGAATGAGGGCAGAAGCACTGCAATGGAACAAAGATGTTGTGGCTTCACAGATAGGGCTGCCTTCTTTCTGTGGGACTTCTGATGTGTCTGAAGTTGCGCCGGAGAACAGTGTGTTTTCCAGTTGTGGGTAATATTGTTATTTGCTCAGATTCCTCTGCATCCTGTTATGAACAGATCCCCTACACATGAGCACTCAGCTTTGGATAGTCTGTATATAACAAATGAGCAAAAAGTCAAACTCCAGAGAGCACTTTATCCTGTGCGCATTGCTGGAGCTGTTCTTCGTAACATAACACGTACTTCAGCAATGCACTACGGACCGTGGTGTTTTATGAAATTGCAATATACTTAACAGCTGATCACTGAAAAGTGTGCACCAAAAACAATTTTCAAGTTCTCTAATTTTTCCTAACTCAGATAATTATGAAGATTGCCATTTTTTTCACCCCTAAGATACTATTAATTGTGGTCTCATCTAACAGTTCCTTCAAAGCATCCACTGCACTGAAAGATTTGGCACATTTCCAATCTGAAATGAAATTATCCATTGTAAAAACAACACCACAGTATGCTGCATAGAGAAGTGACAGAGTAAAGGGACATCTTCACTGTAAATTCCCTGAATTTTTATTTTTTAATTAAAAACACCAGAGGTACTTTCCAGGCCCAGACTGAAGAGGAATTAGATGTCTTAACTTTTCTGGGTCTTTATGACTAATCTTGCAGACACACACTTGAAACTGTACGAACGCTGAGAATTAAATATAAATATATCAATGTGTGTACATGTTAAGCATACTTATGATGTGAACCAATTCACAAAATTGAGCACATGGCACTTACGTGGTTTGTTCTGGAAACAGACGTTTTTCCAGATTGAAGGACATGAAAACTACTTCTCTATCTAAAGCGATTCAGTACATCTGTGTGTGATTACATAAACACATTTCAGACGGCGGAGCAGCACAGCCAAGTCTCATAGAAGTTACATTCATTAAACTTTGCTGGACCACGTGATCTTTGCTAGACCTTCAATATCTGCCTGTTTTCAAGATTTACTGAAGATTCCCTATATTTTCTAGTTAGAGCAAGAGTGGAGGACTGAGAATTAATTCTATTAACCTGGAAAGAACGACAAGTCACTGTTTCAGGGCTGAGCAAGCATGTCTGAAGTCACTAAGAGAAATCAAAGCAACTGAAAAAACACTGCTGCTCTAACTACATCACTTCACTGAAGGTGGACTCAGAAGTGCTCCTTTTTTTAATGTGTCATCATTTTGCCTTCATATAACTCCATCTCATCATGCACAGATCAGACTTTCCCCGCAAGCACAGGAAATCTATTTTCCTTCAAGGATCAGTAGTTAGAGTCACTACTGAGAAGGTCCTAATCAGCAAATCTGAGTAACCATACTAGGTGAAACGTTTTTATGGGCACCAGGCAGATGCAGTAGGTCTTCCCACCAAACACCTTCATACCTGCACTGTCCCACTGAAACACACTCACACATCTGGTGGTAGGTCTTGCTGTGGAGATATAAGTCCCGTCAGCTCATCCTTTGCTTGAAGCTTTGATTATTTTTAAGTTAATTTTGGTTGTTACAGTGATATCTGGGCACCTGGCTGAGCATGGGACCAGAATTGCACATATGTGCAGGCAGTTCCCGTCCCAAACAGCTGAGTAAAATCCAGTTTATAATGAAGCTGCATAAGAAAAACATACAGCCGTAGCACTGGAGGAGTAATTTTTTTCATTCTGAAGACATGCTTTCCAACCAGTGTGTCATGCAGGTCATCTCATTTGTGCCACCATGGGAGGACACACGTGCAGTTTCAGTACGCTGTTTCAAGCCTGCAGTTGTTGTCCAGGCTGGATGCAGCCTGTGCATAGATGAGAAACTATTAAGACCTGTCACAGTACTCAGTGTATGGCTGCTAAACCAGGTATTAGAGCTTGCATCAGAACACACTTCTTGGTCACCCCTTGCAAACACTTGGTAGCTTGCTTTGAAAACAGGTAGAAGTTGAAATCAAGCATTTTCTGAAGTTAATGTCTGGCTGAAAACTTAACAAGACTTTTCAGCATGTTGAAGCCTAGTCTCTGTGCTAAATCACAGTGCTAAGTACAAAACCAAGGTGGGGTGTTGTGTGGGGACAAGACATCTGCCTTCTTGAAACACCTAGACATACACCTACATAATCATTTTTGATACACAAAAAAGTGTTTTAAAGCTTCTTAAAGGGTAAGAGCTCCTAACCACCCATAACAGCAAGAGATCTGTTCACACTGATGCCGAAAGCCTTTCTAATAAAAATACGTGTGATACAGCAGACATTGTCAGTAGCTATGGAGGCCAGCGTCATCACTGTATTGATGCTGCACAAACCGAGATTTGACTTGAGGAGAACTAGATCTAATCTGCTGCTTTTTGGTTCCATGGGAAATGCAAGGAGTACTGTAAATGGGCTTGGTCTTTCATTGTGGGTTTTTGTACTGCTGGAGATGTTGCTGGCTTATATAGCTGTAAGTAAACTCTCTGGAAATCTCGCTACAGGGGTGTAGAAACGCCTAGCCATTTCAGCCACTGACCAGTAAGTGCTGCACAGCGTACGCTGTCTTTTCACTCCACGCATGCACATGCAAAAGTGGCCTCTAGATGCTACTACAATCCAACTAAATCAGACGATTGCAAAGTAAAAACTGATGGCAGGGGGATGGGGTGGGGGACAAGTAATTTGAACCTGGTTTTGTATAATAAAATAAGTCTGGAAAAGTATCCGTTGTGCAATCCTGCCTCTTTCCAACTGTAAGAATTCGGTGAAACTACAGATTGATTCCTCCTGTAACTGGGGGTCCCAAACGGTTCTTGCCAACTTCAGCAAGAAGCTGGAACACTTTTGCAGGTGGACAAATTCGGTTGCTCCAGCAACAACCCCACACTACCGCCGAGCAGCCTTTGCCCCGAAACCCCCCGCACCCCACATCTAGGCAGCGTTCGCTACCGGCCAAGCTCTGCTGCGAAGAGGGGACAACAACAGGCGCGCCAGCAGGACAGCGACAGCGCGCACTCC
>NW_010112757.1:19510-22952 GCF_000699245.1 Pterocles gutturalis | reverse complement strand
AAGGGGTCCAGGCGCTCTTCGTACTGGGAGGAGTAGCGCTGCTCCGTGTCGTCCCGGCTGCCGCCCTGTGGGACCAAGGACAGGGTGAGAGCCAGCGCTGGAGCCTCCTGTGCCCGTCCCCTGCCCGGTGCCAGCAGCGTGGGGACAGCCCCGCACAGGGCCAGAGACCCCCCAGCCTCCCCAAGCTGCTGGTTTGGAAGAAATGACCCCCCAGGGATGGAGCAGCACAGTCCAGAGCTGACTGTGGGGCCAACAGGATCCATCCCCTTCAAAAAGGAGAAGCCCAACAGGAGATATTTAACAAAGTCCCTTCTTCCATGGGGACTCCACACGTGCCCCCCTGTTTTTTGCCTTTTCTATGAAATAATAGTCACCTGTGTCACCCCAGAGCGCTCCCCTAGTGCAAATCCCACCCCGAATCCCTGTGCTGCTGGGCCAGGCAGGAGGGAGACAGCAGTTCAGGAGGAGGAAACCATCGTTTAAACACACAGCTGTTATCAGCTGGGCAACGGGCGAGGAAAATGAAGAAAACCCCTTGAAAGAACTGAAAGACACAGGTCGGGTCAGACAGGCTGAGTTTTACACTCTCCTGGGACAGGGGTTCCCCTGCGCACCTCGCAGGCAGCGCTGGACGGATGAGGATGCTCATGCAGCTGGAGCATCCCTCTCCTCCTTTCTCTCTGCAGATATCAAGAACTGCAGATTCCACATTGTTCCTACCCAAAACCAGCCTGGAAATGGTCTGGTGTGAGCCCTGGCTGCACGTCCCCGCTCAGGGGCTTCGGTGCTGGTCCATCCCTCTCCCCCAGCCCCGTGCCCTCTCCAGCTCTACCCCGCCAGCATGGGGATGCTGACATTTACCGATGTCCTTCTGCACCCGTTACTACGTGCTGCCGGTTGTCCTCCAGCCCGGCCAGCCCGGCACGCTGGCCGGTGGCTCCGTTTCACCGCGGGTAAACCCCGCTGCACGCAGACCTTTAGCAAATATGCCCTTACACACCGGAATCCAATCCGCGGGTCAGCGCGCCGGTGGGAGCCAGCAATGAGAGCAGCTCCCCGATTTAGGGGCAATGAATTGACTCCAGCCTGGCCTTATTGAATGATCTTTGATGATTATTTTTAACCGCGTCACATGCCCGGTTAGGCGGTGAATTACGCAATCCCCCCCGTGCTGCGGCATCGAAGGCGTTTGCTCTTTGAGCTCATGGGAATGGCACGCAGGGGTTGCCTCGTGGCAGCAGATAAACACAGGGATGATCTTCCACGGGTGAAAAAGGCAAAAATGTCAGAGAGGCCGACCCAGCGTCATCACCCAGACATAAATAGAACCAAATAAGGTCCTTCACGGCTGCAGGAGTTTCCCATCCCCTAACGCTACTAAAATATCCATCGATAAACTGGACTCAGCCCAGCCAGCGTGGAAAGGCAGCGCTTCGGGGAGAGGATGGGAGGGCAGGCAGGGCAAGAGCTGGTGTTCCAAATTATGTCCCCTCCCTGGTTATTGTCACTTTTGCAGTTATTAGGGAAGCCCAAGGTCACGACAGCCCAGCTCGGAATGGAAGCGGTGGCAGCTGAAAGCTCCCCAGGCAGCATCCCAACCTGCTTGCAAAAGCCGCAGGGATTTCCAGGGATGGAGCCCCCGAGGGATGTGGCACAAGCAGAGCAGGTTGCAGTGAGCTCTGGCCCCTTCCCCAGCCTCCTCCTGGCATTACTGGGACTACTGGGACAGCTTAGGGCTGGTTTCTGCTTTTCCAGGGACAGGTCCAGGCAGCCCAGGCCAGCAGGAAGCTGAGCAGCTCTCTCTGCTGGCCACAAGAAATCCAGGCCAGCGGGGAATGAGCGCAGGTATGACAGGATGAATTATTCTCCAGCCTCTGCCTGCAGGGATTTATTGCAGGAGGTCCCGATTTAACTGCTTGCTGCCTGGTCAGGCAGGAGCATCCACAGCTTGTCTGCTGGAGCATCACGCTGCCGGCAGCGAGCATCAGAGGGGTTTGCAGCAGCTCTTTCGGGGAGGAAATCTGAGCTTCTGGCATCAGAGATGCCAGACACCCTTCAGCACGGTTAAAAATGACTGAGAGGCTGGGTACCCGCTCCTCTGGGCAGAGCGCTGCACCCTCCTGCACCACAATCAGATCCAATTTTCCAAATTTCCTGCAAGGTGCATGGGGATAACGGGCCATTTCCCTACTGGTAACGGTCTGTGTCTGGGGTCTGTCCATCCGTGTGAACCCAGCCTGAGGACGGACGGACATACAGCCACTCACCCGGCCAGGGTAGCTCTGCAGGAACTTGATCTTCTCGTAGAGCTTGATGTTGTCGGCTCTGAGGTTGTCCAGCTCGCTCTGCAGGGCGTGCACCGTGTGCTGCATCATGCGGTTCTCCTGCGCCGGGGGTAAAGGGGCTGTTAGCAGCCAGACTGGGGGGGGGAACAGGATCCACCCGGGTGGGAGGCATGATGGGGGGTGATTTGGTGCATCCAACTGGGGTTCAGTCCTCTCTCAGTACTTAAAATCCCCTGGCTTTGAATTAAAATTGCTCCCCAATTCAAACTGTAAAATTGCCCTGGGGCAGCCAAGGTGGCTTGGGGGGGGATTTTGGGCTGAGACCTGGGGTGGTGCAAAGCCAACCTGCTGGCTTTGAAAAGGTTCTTTTGAGCTGCATGTCAATTTTGTAGAGCTATCGGGTTTTTACCCCAAATCACTCTGTGCTTTTTCCGTGGTACCCCAAATGCTGCACCAGACGGCCAGGGATTCGGTCCTGTCCTTGAACACCGATGGGCTGGGGGAGCTTGGGTCCTGGTCACAGCAGAATAGATTTTCCTCTTGCTAGCTATGGCACTGCCTGCATTGTGCTGATAATAAATTCCCTGCAGGTCATTAAGGCAGTGAGCTCCAGCCTCAGGTCCCACAGCCCCCGCCCCGAGCCGACCTACCCCCTCCAGCTCCTGGTTCCTGGCGCGGAAGCGTTCCCGCTGGCTGGAGATGATGGAGAGGAGCGAGTCCACCTGCCCCTCGGGGAATGATGTGCCAGGGGATGGCGGGTGACCTGTGGACAAGGGTTGGCATGAGAGACCACCTGGCAGATGCCACCAGCCCCCCCAGAGCAAGCAGGGCTGGCTCGAGGTTCCCCCCCCAGCACCGTGGGACCTCTGGGTCACCTGGGCAGATGAACTCCTTTGCACAGCATGGACTAGTTTTTATGTTTTTTTTTAATTTTTTTTCATTTTTTGGGACTTATCCTGGGAACGGACAGGTTCACTGCCCCGCCACAACCAATTGCACTCTTTGGTGCAACCCGTGGCTGCCCTCCCACAACCCCAACTCTCCCAGAACCTCCCATGACTCTGTCCGGCAGCTTCTGCAGCAGCTGTAGCCCTAAGAAAAAACCCAGTGCCACAACAACAAACAAAACAGAAAAAAAAAAAAAAAAGAAAAAGGAA
>NW_010112757.1:19231-19489 GCF_000699245.1 Pterocles gutturalis | reverse complement strand
AGCCAAGCGCTGTTTGTTGGATTCATTTTCTCCTGCAGAGCTCGGTGCAGGTGCCAGCGTAACGGCAATGTTCAGCTCGCTGGCTCTGGAGGGGGTTTGGTGTGGAAGGAGCAGGAGTTGGGGCTCAGGGTGTTTGGTTCAGGCTGGGCTCAGCAGCTCTGCATGGAGCCAGGCCCAGCACGTGCCCGCTGACCCACCTCAGGAGCAGCTGGAAGACAGGCAAACCGTGCCGAGCATGGAAACCCATCGCTGGCCCCA
>NW_010112757.1:16302-19092 GCF_000699245.1 Pterocles gutturalis | reverse complement strand
CCGTAGAACAGCGCCGTGGCCTCCTTGATGGGCTCGGGTATCTTCTCCAGGCTGGGGACGGCCGCGCCCTGGGCAGCACAAGCAGAAGGGATTAAACATTTCCCACCCGGGACCCCTCCCAGGTCCTGCTGACCCCCTGGTACCTGCAGCCTGGTGGGAAGCGTCGCTGCCAAACAAGCACTCCACAGGGATAAAGACTGAGCCAGCACGGAGAGGCTGGTGGTCAACCCTCAAATCCTACCCTTTGCCCGGGAAGGAGAAGGGCTGGATGGTCCCTGGATGCCACCGCTGCCACCCCCCCCCTCCCAGCACCGTCCCATTGCACGGGCACAACCTGGGCTAGTGGGAGGTGTCCCTGCCCATGGCAGGGGGTTGGAACTCGATGATCTCTAAGGTCCCTTCCAACCCCAACCATCCTGTGATTCTATTAAGTGACCCTCTGCTGGGTGAGTTGTGACAAAGAAAGAAGAGGGAGGAAAAGAAGAATATATAAAAAAAAGTGGAGGTGGTATGACAACCCCCATGCCTGCTGTTGGACCCTCCATCAGCGAGAGTCAGCCCCCAGGGCCATTTTGGGTCGTCCCTGCCCGCTGCTGGGAGCCCCGTGCCGTGGGCCGGGGTTACCTCTGCGTCGGGGCGATGCGTGGCGGACAGGGCTTGGATGGTGCTGAGGTCGTGCTCCAGCTTGGCGATGAGCTCCTTCTGGCTTCGGCGTCCGTCAGCTGGATCTGCAGCTCCGCACAGCGCACTGCAAAACAGAGCCGGGGCCGTCACCCGGGGGGGGACTCAAAACCCCAAATGTTGCCAAGGGGACACCGAAAAGCTGAGATACCCCCACCTGGGGCACCGACACCAACTCACAGGAGCTGCCCCATCTTCTCCCTGTTTCTGGGGGGAGCAGGAGGGGTCCTGCCAGCAATCCCCGCTCTGCTCCCGGCACAGGGGACCAGGCATCCAGCCACCGCAGCGATGCTCCAGGGTGGGCAGCTGTCCCCAGTGCCACGTCCCAGTATCGGTGGTAAGGTGAGCAGGCAGTTGCTTGCACTGGCACGGCTGCTTCAAATGCATCAGGAAGGTATTTTTAGTGCCCCAGGAGGACCTGGCAGCATCTTGGCTGGGCAGAATGGGGGGACCTGGGGAGGGATAAGGGGAGCTGAGCCCACGAACCGGTCCCCAGGGCTGGTCTGCAGGGAAATGGTGGGATGGAGGGGGGCTCCGGGCAGCACATCCCCGACCGTGGGTGTTGGGACAGGCACGCGTGGGGTGGATGGCTGCTGCAGGGGGTTGGAGCATGTTGGGGGACATCTCCCAGGAGGGGCTCAGGTGGGACCAATCCTGCCCCGGGTGCTGGGTGAGGCTGAGCAGCCCCTGGCATCCCTGCTCGGCCAATTTTCAACAAGCGAGCCCTTTCCAGTTGCCCCCCCAGAGTAAAACCCACGCCCTAAACCACAACAGGCACTCGCTGGAATGCTCCAGGAGCAAAACAAAAGCCTCTCATTCCCCTCGTATAACCTCAACCCAGATGTGAAGCAACAGAGAGACACGTCGGGGCCGAAACGCAGCTACAGCAAGAGGCACAGGACCAGCACCGCGGGGCAAGCTCCGCACTCCGTTTGCAAATCCATCCTGAACACGGAGCATCAGCAAGCAGGAGCCCTGTCCTGCAACAGAAATCTGTTCGGTTCACCTTTCTCCCTTGCTGCCAGCAAAATCTGGGCCTCTGGCTGAAAAAACCCGCTCGGATCAAGGTGCAGACCCCGCGTTTTGCACCGCCAGCCTCTCTGCCGCAGGGATGCAGGATACATCCCTCCATGCCTGCATTTCCAGGTGGGTGAAAGCTCAGGTCCCAGCTGTTCCAGTCCCTCCCTGATAATTCCCGTTGTAATTATTCCCCGAAATTCCAGACGGCTGGAAGGCAAAAAAATCCTCATTTATCAGCAGCCAGGGAGCAGGAAGGGTGCAGGCTGCGGGGCCGCCGCTGCGCTGGGGAGCAGCGAGGGCGGACTGTTGTGCCCATGGGGTCTCTACCCTCTCGAAAGACTTCAGACGAGAGGTGCAGAGCGCGTGCTGCTCAGTTCCAGCTCACCCAGTCCTGCCAGGCTGGGAACCATCCTGTGCACCCCAACACTGGCTGCAGTGGGGGGTCAGGGTGGTCCTTGCGGGGGGCTCGATGCCCTGCAGAGCCCGGCTGGGAGGGCTGGACCTGGACCAGCAGCAGCAGGGGCTTGACCGAAGTCACACCCAAACCAACGCTGCTTTCCCACCAAGCAGCTGGTGCAAATTTTCCCCCTTTTTATCAAAAATGCAATTCCTGTGTTACGGGCCCACCCCTGCCTGCAGCGAAAGGGACGTGACACATCCTCCAGACACAAGGCATGGATTGGGTTTGTTGGGTTTTTTTTTTCCTGCATATTTATATTTGATAGGCCCCAAAGAACAAACTCAGGGAAGAGCCAGGAGCAGCTGCGATAAAAGCACAGTCCCACTGGAGGTCAGTGTTTCTCCTGAAACGGGGAATCGCCGCCCGCTCCCAGAGCATGGGTGGCCTGCTGCACAATATTTGCATTAACAAGATTGGGGAAGAAGAAAACCTCTTCCCTACGGTTAATTATTTAATTGGCTGTCTCTTTAAATTGCATTAAAATGTAATTGGGAAGCTATTACTAGCCAAACGAGGGCTGTGGGGCCCGATTCTGTACAAGGCAGCCACAAAGGACCCAATGCTGCCGCCGGCACGTCCGGGCTGCCCCACGGGCAGGAGCCCTGCCTCCCACCCTGCCCAAAAATCCC
>NW_010112757.1:14954-16277 GCF_000699245.1 Pterocles gutturalis | reverse complement strand
AGGAGACCTGAGCCCTGGAGCCCAGTTCCAGAGTTTCTATTTTAAATGATATTTTTTTTTTTTTTGCAGAAAAAAAACCTCACGGATTGAGTTTTTCAGTTTGCTTAGGAGAAAAAAGGGTCACCAAAGAAATACCGTCTCCCAGTTGTAAAGAAAGCCGCGTCCTTCCTTCCCTTGGGTTTCACTGCCTCCGCACTGGCCAGTCTTCTACAAACTGTCCACAAAAAGACTGGAACCATGCCTAACGCTGAAAGCAACCAAAACGCACGGAGCTTCTCTCTCATCCCCCTCCAGTAGCTCTTTTCAGTTGTTTTTTGGGTCTTTTATTTTTTTTTTTAATCATAACTTTCTTTTTTCAAAGGGGCCATGGCCACCCGCAAAGCTCATGACTTTTCTGCCAGCAACCCTTCACCTCCAGCAGCGGGATGGCTCTCCCAGGAAGGCAGGTCAGCCTAAGCATTGAGATTGAGCAAAAGAAAAACCTGCCTTTGTCTTCTGCAGGCTGCTGTGCTGGAGAGCCCTGGCTCTGACCCTTCAGCACTGCAAATACCTCAAAAGCTGCGGAAGACCGCGAGGTACTGCAGGAGACAATGGGACAAAGAAGGTGAAGCCCTGAGGAAACTGGGATTTGAGACCACCCATCTTTAGCCTCAAAGTCCTTCGTTCCTGACTTTGGAGGTGATGGGAGCTGTGCCCAACATTGCTGTTGCCTGATGGAAAAAAGGGATGAGGTGCAGCAACTGGGCAACTGAACGCCGGCAGAAGTCGCTGCTGTATTTCCAGTATTACTGGGAAATCACTGCTGTCCCAGGAGTCCTTGGGAAGGCAGCAGAGCCAATGGGAGCTGGACTGCAGAGTTTTGCGTGGGGTGCTTGTGAAGTTCCTCGACAGCAGTTGGCTGATGAGCTGTCCCTAATCAGGGCTGTCTTCACTCGCATCCCCTGTGACACTGATCCTAAACCCCTGAGTTTCATCTGGCCTGGCCGGCCAATAACCCATCTGCCATTAGAAAAGGTTTCTGTGAACAGGCTCCCAGGAGTTTGGCAGAAGCCACCTGCAACAAACACGGGGCAACAAGCAAGTCCCGAACTTTGGCTACCAAACACTGAACTTGGGCTGGCACCTCACTCACCATATTGGTGAGGCTCTTGAAAAGCAACATAGAATCATAGAATCATAAAGGTTGGAAAAGACCTCAAGGATCACCAAGTCCAACCGTCAACCCAACACCACCTAACTCACTAAACCATGTCCCCAAGCACCACATCGACACGTTTCTTGAACCTCTCCAGGGATGGTGACACGACCACTTCCCTGGGCAGC
>NW_010112757.1:8864-14936 GCF_000699245.1 Pterocles gutturalis | reverse complement strand
TGAAGAATTGTTTTCTAATATCCAGCCTAAACCTCCCCTGGTGCAACTTGAGGCCGTTTCCTCTTGTCCTGTCACTTGTATCATATTCTGCCCCAGGCTGAACGACTGATTAGCCTTGCTCAGAGAGGATGCTGTAAAGATGTCTGTCCTGGGAGGTCCAAACGTCCCCCCAACCCACTGCCTGAGGAGCACGGCCACAGTGACAAGAGATGCGTGTTTCTGAAAAAATGGAAAGTGTGGGGACAGGCCACGTGGTGAGACACAGAGAGGAAACAAAACGGTCCTAATTCGAGCATAGAAGACTTAGATGAATCTCCCACCTCCCTCATTGCAGGTAGCACCCTCAGTCTTGTGCTCCTCCAAAGCTGCGAGTTCAAATCCCTGTAGGGAATATTGAGGAAAAAAATGTCCCGGAGCCCCAGGCTGGCCGGGCACATTGGCGGGTAGCCCTGAGCCCAGCAGATGTAGGGGCTCATCGGGAGCGCCCGCGAGACGGCGAGCCCAGCGCCGCCATGGAGCAACAGCAACTCTGACTCCTGTAACAAGCCCCGGCAATCGGACTCCCTTGGCAAATCATCCAAAATAAACAGCATCTGTTTTCACAGATGGAGAAAATTAAGACACACTCGCAACTTGGTTTGAAGTTATAAGGCCAGACATAAATAAATGAGAGGCAATCTTTCCATAAGATGGTGGCTTGATTACTGAGGATACAGACAGATGAATAAATCACCTTGGGGTGAGATAGGCTGTGACTTGCTATACATCCACGAGGCTGGAGTAACTGCTCATGTGGATCCTCAGAGCCTGAAGGAAATGAGAGGTAAGTGGAATTGCTGAAGGGATCTGCGGGGTAGGAGCACACACACGGGGAGTTATTCCAAATTAGCTGATGCTCTGCAAGTTCGCACCCTGATTTGCCTTATGGTAACTTTTTAATCTGCCTCTGTTCCTGTCTGGCCTCCTTGGATTTACATAACTGCAAAAAAAAAAAAAAAAAAAGGAGAAAACAAGAAGAGAAGTGATGTGGCACGCTAGGAGCTTTCTTTGAAAAACTCTCCTCTCAGAAGTCAACTGAAGTGCACTGAAACCCCCGACTTCAAAGGCTTTAAGACTATTTTACTGACTGGAAGGAAGATGATGGTGAGATAACTAAATCTTGGAGTACCTTGACTTGAAGGCTGAGAAACCCGGGCGCAAGCTGGAGACTGGCTCAACACAAACACTAGGGTTTGATGCGCCAGGACGAGGAGCGGGAGCCAACGGAAGAAGCAGGAAGCTGGGGCTGCCTCAGGTCCTTTGGTTTTTTCCAGCTCCTTCACCCTTTCACTGTGTTGGGCCACAGGTAATGACCCATTGCTTCGGACAGTTATTTAGAAGTTGAATTGTTGTTCTCCCCATGCAGAACTCAGTGCTGAGGCTTTTTGGCATCTCTCCCCCATGTTTCGAGCCAACAAACTCTTACCTCTGGTTCTACCTGATGCCAGAGCTCCCAGGTTTATACATAAATTAAGGCACAATTTCAGGCCCTTGAAATTCTTGGAATTTAACTTTTAATGGAGTCTGAAAAGCACCGTCCTGTTATTGCCCAAAGTCCTGCTCCCCTTCCAGAAGAATCAAGGGGAGAGAACTCGGCTCTGAGCTTTGCATCTGAAGGGATGAGCGGGATGCTGTCAGCGCACTGCAGGCTGAGTCCTGGGGGAACCAGGTGATCTGCTCTGTCCTCTTTTTGATCTATGAAGATGCCAAGGAAGAAAGATCTGAGCCAAAATCCTTCCTGCAACAGGAAGGTTGTCAAAGGCCTTTCAGTGTCATACGTCTCAATGGTTTTAGTTCTGTCTTGACCTTTTCATGGAGCAGGACAGCGTTTCGGCATGGTCCAGAGCCACGTGGGAGTCATTCAATCTGTCTTAACTTTATGCAAAGCCTTTTCCTTGGGGCCACCGTTGCTGTGAGCTGTCAGTGGGCTGAGAAACAGGATAAAGCAGAAGGGAATGATTTAACATTTATATACAAGGCATCTGAGCCCTGTCTCTCAAATCAGCAGAGTCTGCTGTGGTGCAAATCTGCTCCGAGGCGAAGGCTGAAGAGCAGGTTGTAGCGCCAAAGCCCTGCTGAGCCCTTTCGTGAGGTCCACCTCACATAAGGCAATGGAAAACCACCATCACCTGGAGAGCATCCATTCTTCCAAGAATACCCCTAGTGTGAAAAAAGATATTGGAGATCAGGTGCTCCAAAGATCCCACCAACACTACAGGAGTCACACAAGAACTGGGCTTTTGGGACATTTTAAAGCAACCTCTCTAGAAATCTCTAGAGAGGGAGGAGAGGTCAGCCAGCTCCAAGAACACCCAAGCAGCCAAAAAGCCTGGATTTTGTTAGTCTGGGAATCATCTTGGCCTGCAGCTTTGCTCATGGGCAGCAATCAGGCTGTCCATGTCTACCTGCCACAAGATTGTTCTCTGATCAGACCTTTTGTGAAGGTTTAGACCCTTCTAAAAGGGTGAAAAAAGAAAGCAGATGATGAAAAGAAAGGAATGATGACATCTCTGAAAGCCATCTGCAACTCCTAGCACAATCTGCCTCATCTTTAGCCACAGTCACCAGCCCTAGAAGAGCTCCAAGGAGGTGATGAGGTTGCTCTACAGATACAGAGGCTGTAGGAGATATCAAGAACCTCCAGTGACATCCTTCAGGGATGCATGCAGAAGATGTGCTGCCCTAGACGGCAAGGGCTGGGACTGGCACCAGGGAAGGCAGCAAGAACAACCCTTCTCATTTTTACTTTTGTGTGCTGTCAAAAACACAAGATAAAACAGAGACAGTAGAAAGCAGATCACATCCAATGCCTGAGGACAAAGTTTGAGACTTCCTCTGTCAAGTGATCAAAAGTTGGGAGCACAGGGAAAAGCCCTCCTTGCCCTAGCTGCCAGGCTCGGTACGATACATGAGCATCCTTCTTGGAGTCCCCTGCAGCCCTGTTCATCAGTGCCCTCAGATACGTCTGTGAAAGTGGCCCTGGGGAAGAGCAAAACGAGCTCCCGAAGCCCAGCAAGATGTGTGCCCGCCCTACAGCAGCTCACCACCCAGCTCCCCGGCTTTCTGTGCCAGCAGAGGAGGTGCAAGCAAGATTTCTGCTCCCTCCCCTCCTTTTCCCCCTTTCTTTTCACATTTTGAGGGCCTTCCAGGAAAGGAAGGTTTGAAGGCTTTCTCCTCCTTTTCCCTCCTGGTCCAGCCACTCCAAAATAAACAGCCCCCAGTGTAGAAACACAATACCACTTAATAAATTCTCCCTGTAATGACAGAGATTTCATAGAAGGACAGATTATTTCCAAGGGTACTAAGATAATTACATGGGTAACTAGGAAGAGTTCAAGAAAACAGTTTGAATTTTCTTATCAGCTTCCCATAGCTTGGAGCAAAAAGAAAATAAAATGCTCCACTGTAATCAAATCATGTTTGCTGAAGCCCTCTGTTGGCACGTACACAATCTCTTCACCACTTCCATTAAAACAGAAATACTTGGAAGAAAATGATAGCATTTCAAAACGGAAAGAAGTGGGACCCAAAAGCACCACATCAGCTGCTCCCAGTACGTTCTCACCTGATGGGAACATGCTGCCATGTGGGAAAAAAAAAACCCAAACCCTTCCCATGGAGAGACAAACTCCCTCCTGCTGACCACGGGGCAGGAGGGGACCCATGGCCAGGACCTGCGGCACTGAGGTGCTCTGCTCCCCTGGTGCTCACTTACTCCTGCACCTAACGATACCACAAACAAGGATCTCTCCCATTAACTCAGCCAAAGCCTGTAATATTTCCTCTGTAAAACTTCACCCTGGCTCCAGCACCAACTCCTGAAGCAGCTATTCACCAGCAGGACAGTGGTGACATATGGGTGTGCCCCAGTGCTGACCAGTAAGGGTCTATGGGAACACACAGCCTACTGAAAAGGAGATTTTTGACATCGTTTCCAAGGGCTACCAATGAAGCTATCATGGAAGATCCAACTATCTCCATGGAAGACTGTAAGTATCTGCTCCTGACTCCTGAGATGCGTCCGTGTGCTTTCGGTTGCCTTCCTAGCTTCCCAAAAACAAACTTTTGGAGATTTAGGCTCAAGAGGACAGTCTGGACTTATCCTGGACGCATGCTTCTGAGCTACAACGAACCCCCTCCAGCTTCTGCTGTACCAGGTCGATGCTGTCACAAGTATGACGCATCTTTTGCTTATGCCCACGTGTGCAATTTTAGTAGTTCAGTGCTGACACCACCCTACCTAAGGAAAAGTGCAGGTTATAAATACACAAACTAACCAACTTGAGTCATAACACTTCAAAAGTGTAATGTTTAGTATCAAGCTTAAAATGATTAGGGTCAAATGATACAAAATTATGCCACTTATAGCAAGCAACAGTTTGACCAGTCATTAAATAGTCGGAGGGGAAAAAAAAAAAAAGTTAAACCTCGAACCTTTGCATCACATCGAACAACCTGTCACAGATGTTTCAAAAGCAGAAAACACACATTTATCACGAACTGAAGGCATTAAATGGCATTTCTGATACATTTTGAAGAGCATCCCACCCACTCCAGAACTAATCACAGCTAAGGACAGCAAAGACACAACGAACACAGACATTGACTTGGCCAAGTGCCCGCCAGGGTGCCGGGCGTGACACCGGCCAATGGATCCTGAAGGGAGCATGCTTGGAAGGTCCAGCTTGACTCCCCGCCCTCCAGGACAGCCAGCTGGACTTTCTGGGACAGAACTACAGCAGATTTCCAGCCTGGCCATCCAAAACTCCTTGTGCCGTGCTGGACACACCCTGTTCACCAGGAAACTCAGCCTACAAGGAGGCACCCAACACACGAGCTTACAGCCTGGTAGGAAAAAAACACGATATGTACTGCAGGAGATGATGTAAATAAATGTAGGTTCCCCCCAAATAACCTTCAATTCACAAATCCAAACCCAGTCACGAGCATGCCAGGGAAAACAGCAGCGCACAGGCAAGCGCACACACACACACGCTCTACCTGCAACCCAGAATATTCAAGCTGGAGTTCTACTAGACTTTAAAATATAATTCCATGGATGAATTAAAACATCTGTTCCTTACCGAACTTCAAATTCTAGACTCTAAATGCTGAGTATATTTACAGGAACAATATCTCATAAGGCACTAGAAGATGAATTTATCTTCCTATAAACTATCTGGAAAAATAAACAGTGAGCCAAATATCTGGCAAAATTCTTTTACATTTTCATTTTTGAATGTAAAGCACTTCTGACCTCAGACGTCTTTAATCTAATCTTTTTAAAATTAGCTAACATATCATTATGGTGCTCAGAAGAATCCCCCTTGCAGTCTCAGACCCAAAACACATCTTTTTTCTGTCCATGAAGCCAGGTGTCCGCCTCCCACTGACTGCAGCAGGCATCATCACACTTGAATTTCACTGAAAATAGGAGACAGTTTGGAAATCTGACATTTCAACATTCAAACATTTCCACCCCCCTAGAAACTGATACACAAAAATTAAATTTTCCTCCCCTGGAAAACCACGAATCCCCACCAAACGCAGCCCCTTCATTCCCCCGGCCATCGCGGCCACAGAACCACCAATGTAAATGTTTGCTGCTTGGACTCAGGTCTCACCTTAATAAAGACAGCCCACGCCTCGTTGTGTTTGTATAAAAGATATTTACTTCAATTATCACACCTAGGGTGCTAGTGAATAATAATAATAATAATACATCGTGTGAGTTTCATACAGTGATATTGCTTCTCCATATCATATAGGGACCGTTGTACAGTGCTGAGAACAAACATTATATGGCTAACCAAACAAAGACAGAGGAAACAATGCCATTCTGCTGACGGAGGGAGCGCTGCCCTGCTACTGCCAGCCATATAAACTCTTAACTTTTTATGTTTAAACAAATACCAAGAAAGAAAATGTTACAAAAAGATGAGTCACAGCAACACAATGTGGGCTTCTCAAAGCTACTTGTACAAAAAAAAAAAAAAAAAAAAAAAAAAAAAAACTTTTTTTTTGGCATTTGGG
>NW_010112757.1:7379-8833 GCF_000699245.1 Pterocles gutturalis | reverse complement strand
TTGGGTCTTTGTGAGGATTTTTTTTTTTTTATTTTTTTTAGAATCTGTGATTGTGAATATAACAAACAAGCTCTAAAAACATCTAAGACTTAGTGCGTTACAGAAAAATATAAAATACTGCTAAAAATGTAAGACACCACAATACACTGGGGTAAAAACTGAGCTTATTATTTAAAAAAAAAAAAGTTCTCAGGAAAAAGTACACCACTTTCTGTTTGAGTTCATCTTGTGCTGTGTTAGTAGTCGGGGCATTTCAAAGGTCTGCCCATTATCATGGCAAGTAGTTATTGCACAAATGCAAAGAGTTAATTTTTTAATAAAAAAAAATGAGAAGGGACATGAGGGAAACAATTAAAAAAAAAAAAAAAGAAACACCCTCCCCCCTCCACCTCCCAGCCAGCCTCCATCTGCTTTGGAATTAACGTCCGAATTCGTACATTTGACATTCTCGCAGCATTTCCAGCGAGTGGGGTGAGCAGCACCCGCTTTCAGAAAAGGAAGGGTAGAAAAATGCTTTTCAACACAGAAATGCATAGAGTATTCTGAGAGGAACAGCCTTTTTTGTTTTGCAGAGGTTATCCAATAGTTACTGTAGGGCTTTTTCTGATTTTTTTTTTCCTTCAGACTATGCCAGAAGAACCTCGTGTGGGAAATTCATCTGATGGTTTTTAGTGGGACACCCTCGAAAGGCAAAGTGCAAATTTGCTCCAAATCCACAGAAGTGGTGATGTGCCCTGCAACTAGCTCAGCACCTTCCATCTCTGCCCGCTGCCGCCTGTTATCGGGGGCCGGTCAGTCCGGTGCTGACCCGAGGCCCTCGGCACCGTCCCTCGTGCAGACACACGCTCCCCTGGAACGAGCCGGGGGAATTTCTAGCGCTACGGTTTTCAGTTTGGCTTACGAAGCTTTTCTGTGGCTTGTGAAGTGTCACCGAGCTGGGGAAAGCCTGTCTGAACGTGTTTCGACACCGCAAGGGAACTAAACGACTCCCCCGTGTATTTCCAGAGTTCACACCAGGAAAAGTTGCTGCTGCACAAGGTGGGTTTTTTTTTTTTTCTTTTTCTTTTTTTTTCCTTGACCAACTTTGAATGAGAAGAAAATCAGCTCGGAATTCAGAAATTCAAACATATGCCAACAAAGATGAACATCACAGGAAACCAGTCTCTCATTTTAAACGAACACTCTCGAGTAAATCGCAATGGACTCTGACAAAGGGGCACTGCATCTTCATGACATTCTCGGTAGAGGCTCTAGGAGGCTAAGGGTATTTTCTCTCTCTGTATATTTTACGTTTCTTCTCTCACAACTGAGGCTTCTTATTCTCAGTCCTAAATTATTTTAAAACTATTTAAATAATATTATTTATTAAGCATTTAGATAAAATACTTTTTTTTTTTTTCCTTAAAAAAAAAATGATTGCTCTAGGAAACACAACAGGGGCACAATGATATGGA
>NW_010112757.1:0-7317 GCF_000699245.1 Pterocles gutturalis | reverse complement strand
AGGGGATATGTATACTCCTGTTGTGTTTGTATCAAACAAAAACAAACCTCAAAAAAAAAAAAAAAAAGAAAGAAGAAACTGCTAAAATTAATCTCATAAATAGGAAATATTAGATTGTTTTCCTAATTACAAACCACCTTTATATATTTCACCTTATGATGCTGTAGAGAGAGCAAGCTTGACAAAGCGCACACAAGCGCTGGAAAGGGCTGAGGGTGCCGGTGGGTGAAAGCCTGGTCTTTACAAACCCAAACGAAGACTGGAATGACTTTATAGCGCCTCGCCATCCAGAGACAGTGCGGCTCGGGCACGGAAATGAAGACAGCGTGTATTACTAATGGCACAAAAGGACGCGGTCGCGGTTAGTGGTGGCTGAAGTCCACGAGTGTTTCTCAGATGCTGACAGAGCTACAAGTGCGCCGGGTGAGACGGAGCCTTATGAGCATTAATGCTGCTGGGCGATGCTGGGCTTTCTAAATCAAGACCCCATCGTGCTGCTGGAACCAATCCAAAGGGCTTATTATTTTTCTTTTTCCCCCAGGAACCTGAATTCTCCTAAACTAGAGCTCGTGCTCGCCCGCGTTTGGCAGCTGGGACACGAACCTCTGAACACAGAATGAGAATTTCTATTGCACAAAGACTCAACGCACAGTGTTTTAAGTGCTCGTTAGCAAAGGGGCAACGCACGTTGGGCCACTGGAACGCTCCTCGGTCGGTGTATTCCCCCCACCAAAATGAAAAGCGGCTGTGAACGCTGCAATCTAGATCACTGTGCTTTCGATTATTCTCTGTAAAGAGACTAGGAAATAAGGCACATAGCTTTCCAAGTATAGAAAGTTTGTGAAAGAGTAAATTTTAGGAGAGTAGCAAAAACTAAAAACTTTGCGGGAAATGCGGTAACAGTGAGGATTTTGATGACATGCCTATTAAATGAAAATAAAAGAATTTCAAACTAAACTCAACTCTTTCCCCCACAGAACAAAACCGATCCATGATCCCCATCTCTCGAGAGGAAGAGAGAAGGAAATGGAAACCCTGACGAAGGAAAAAGAAAAAGACGATACGGATGTGACCTGCTTCTTCCCCGCACGCCTCCTGTACGAACTAGATGCTCAAGTACTCCCTGGACAGCCTGTACCAGCATCCAGAGGTAACTAGGTACTTTGGAAACACTTTTAAAGCTAGTAGTAATTTACCCACATATAAATAATACATCCAAATAGTGCTAAGGGTCTAATGGAAGCTAACAAGATCCAGAGAAGTCTGACTGAAGACTGATTGTAGAAAATATTTTTTGTAGTTACTTGGAGAGAAGATTGTACTTCAGAGCGAGTCAAGTGCGAGGTTTTATTTTTTCTCTTGAAAACACAGACACTCGCCTTCTGAGGGGACTGTGGAATAGAGAACTTCTGTCTCATTCCTAAAAACATCTGAATTTTCAGCTTAGGGAGACAAAGAACGAACGGTGTGCTTGTTTTTGTGATTATTTCAATTACGTTGCACGTCTTTACGGTTAGCTTTCCTGCTGTACATGGATATAGCAGAGTGTATTTGACACGTGCAAATATCTGGCATATTAACTTCGTGCAAGCCTAACCTACACACCAACTGTTACAGGATGCTGCAGACAAGGTTTGACCATTCATTTCAAATCACTTGGCTTTTGCAGATCTCAGACCCTTGGAATTATTTTTATGTATTCTGAATGTGATCATCTCCCTCCTCGTTAGCTAAACCCGCGTATCTCAAACAATCCGATCTCTCAGATGGCTAATCCCCTCTTCACAACAGGGAACTCATCTGACAAGTGGGAAAATGGCATCCTCTACGCATTAAAATACATATTGGTTTTAAGCCCTCGCTCACCTACGCCCCACATGATTTCACCATTTTGGCTGTAGCAATTCTACTGCACGACGAAGATGAAGCACGTCAATACTACATCTACAGAGGGGCTCTCCCATACTGGAATCATGTACATATACACATTTAACAGCTCCTAAAAATGCACATCAATTACCCGCATCGACAGAAGAGGATAACGTGACGGAACGCCGTTATTCTAGTTATCAGCAGAGAGATTGCACCATTATGAACATCACCGCAGAATTACACCGTAACTATGCAAAAAGCAGGTATGTCACCATAACAGCAGAGAATTCCTGGCACGACTCTCCATTTCCAAAGATCTTTGGATAAAGATTGTACTACGTAGTACAAGTATCCCTAAAATTCAAACACAAAGTCAAAGACACAACATCGTGGGGACTTAAGACATCTACTTTTGCTGAACTGTTTCCTGCACTATTTTGTTCTGGTTAAGAATTCAGTCATTCTCTGCACTTGGCTGTTTCAGAATATAAAGAAACTGAAATACTACTATGAAACCAACAGTTTTAATAATTAGAAAGCTACAAAACTGTGGTAAAAACCTACTAACACCACTGTGAGTAAAGCAAGCTTGAAAAATGGCAGTAATTGTCCTCCATAGAATAGCTGGACAAGGAAAAATACAATAATCTTAATTTTTTAAAAGGAGGCATTTCCTTTTAGTGCCAGAACACACTTGTGAATAGCAACAAAAATCAAGCCCAGGAATCAGATCGGTTTTTTTCCATCACAAAAGAGTCATAGAAACGCAGCCTTCGTGGACAGCCAAGGACTCTGGGTTTGCGATGAGTGCCCATGTTTTGGGCAAAGCAGGTGTGATGCCTCCATCAGCCCTGGGCCGTACCAGAGGATACGGTGAGGAGGTTCACTACTGAAAGTTCAATGGATACCTTTCTTCAACTGGAAAATGACCTTACAACTAACAATTTATATTTAATACACCACAGTACCGCTTGGCTGGGGGGAAATCATCCCTGAGGAGCGAGATGGCACCACTTACCACACCTGTTTTTAAGGCTTTTTGAAAACTTAAGTGCACAGGCCTAATGCTAACCTTCTCCAAAAGGATAAATTTCATCTTCAGAGCATAAAAACTTTCTGTTGTTGCATATTAAATAGGGTAGGATACAGTACATGACCTGGTCATGTAGGACAGATCAGTCCCTAGGCATAGCATAAAGGTCTTTTCTTGCTACAAAGTTCATTATTAACTATATTTTATATATGGCATAGTCAATATATCCCATAAAATAGATGGGGAGGAAAGAACAAATTGATCTCAAATACAGATGCAAACGGGACAGGGACAACTAAGTCACTTCTCAAACTAAGAAGGCTGAGCCAGAAAAGAAATTCAGATCTCGTGCTTTCCATGCCAGTGATTCTCCTTGCAATTTAAAACCATCCAGCAAGATTTTAAACTGTTGGGAAAAAAAAAATTTGAAAATTGTCATTTTTTTTTTTTTAAAAAGTAAGTTGATTGTATATGCGACACAAAGGAAGAAAATGTTGATGTTCAAACAGGGGGGCAACAGAAGGTGCAAGGGGACAGTAGCAGGGTAACGTACAAGTGACTCGAACACTGCTTTGCAGCTGGTTTATCTGTGAGAGATAAATTCAGGAATATGAGGCTATAAGCAGCTGGTCCCATCAGGGCCAAAACTGCCACTCACTCACGGGCAAGGCTTCATTTGGTTTTAGTGAACGTTAAATCTGGCCCCCACCTAAGAACCAACTTTTCCTCTTCTCCTCCAGTCATTCTGATAGTCTTCAAGAAACGCTCACAGCGGCTTTAAGACAGAGAATATGCTAGGATATGTACATGGGGCGAAAAAGAAAGAGGAGATAATTTAAGAAATTCACTTATTAGAGACACAAACAAAACAAAAATAGTGCCCTCCGTCTGCACGTTAAAATGTCACCGCTTTACTTCCAGTTTGCAACAAATTGCTCAGATTACCGAACTCTTTGCAACCTTGCTGAAGGCACTAGTCCAGATTACTGCAACATTTCAGTTTAAATAAACTATTCTGGATTTAAGTGCAAAGAAGTGTCCAAAACCTCCAAAATAAATTACTTTTTTTGGTGTATTCTCATAATTTATACATGGTCAAAATTTTTTTTTTTCCTAACCTGTCCTGTTTTTGCCAGAAGCATTTTTATTTCATACAAGTTTTAAGAATACTTGAAATTAATAATTTTAAGATGGAAAATGACAGACTTCTGACTGCAGCTGTGCTAGCGGGGACTGCAGTCACTGTTAGCATTTTCCAGTATTTCATTCCATTATTTTCTCAGATTTCCCTCAATCCTATTTAATATCAATTTATCAGCTTTGTAGTTTGACTTACCACCAGAACGATGCACTTCTCTAACTTATATTTCTGCCATTAAAGGATTGAAAAATAACGTTTAAGTAATTGGATCAGAGAATATTGCATAGAATTCTGTCATGTTCACGAACCCCCTTCTCTACACCATTCCCATATGAACAAGTGACATAAAAATAACGCAAAGATCTTTCACCTAATGAGAAAGGCACATAATTTTTTTTTCTTTTTAACTGTAAGAGAGATGTTTCCCATTACAGCAAGGAGTTTATTACTACAGGACTCACTAATTCATGATAAGGGCAGAGTGCACCGATACAGGTTCCTTTAAAGAGTGGCTCTATTTAGAGGCATTTTACAGATGAATAAATAAAATGGTCAAATTTTATGGCATCAACAGCAATTGGAATTAAATGCATGCCTGCCAATAAACCTGTGCAACTGCTGTCTGAAATCTGTATCCTCAAAAATGGAAGCGTATTGACAATCATACTGTATGACCCCTCTGCCAAGGGATGCTCCTTCCTTGCTTTTAGCAAAGAAAATATGATACTTTTTTCCTTCTCTAACCATCCAGAGAGAAAACCTGACAATTTTAACCACAGTATAAAGGTATTTCTGTTAAAATAGCCCAGGCCCTTCATCCACAGCTTTAGTGAGAGCATGGAACTGGAAACAGAAAGAGAAAATAAAAATTATTTTAAAGAACCTCAGAAAAAAACCAGACTCCGGCACTTCAGATTTTCTGAAAACTGACTGTGCTTTTATCCATCAGGAAAAGAAATGCCATTAGTGAGGGCTCTGGGCCATGCTCTGTGCTCTACAAAATGCTTTCCCCGTGAGCCAAGCCCCACGTCACACGTGCCCAAATAACACCTCTTCCCTTCCCGCTGCATCGGTGACCCAAGAGGGTCAAAAGCCACCATGCTCCTCTTTGGCATTTCTTCTCCTCCAACTTGGTATCTTTTAATTAAGGAAAAAAAGTTATTGCAACACATATTCTCCTAAAAGTGTTACTTTCAAATGCCACACTTGATCAGAAATAGAGGTAAAACCTTTCAGTGTTGCTGAAGTTCAGTCTCGAAACCAGCGAGGTCTCTGCCAGTTTGGAAAGCCAGTAGGTAACTCATCTCCAACAAGAGAATCGCAGCAGTAGTTCAAGCTAATCCATTTTACTTTCCACTGAAACAAAAAAGCAGCTGTGACCTTGGCTAAAACTCGGGAACAAACAGCTGGGAACATTGCTTAAAACTCTACTAGCTCAATCTGAGGGTGTCCATCTGCCCGTGCCCTTGAAGAAGGTGGTCACTAAGGAACCCACGGTGACTCCCGGCGGGATGGCCAGGGTCAGCCCAACAGCATCTCAGCAGGCTAATCCACATTCAACGCAGATCATTAAATATGAAACAACAAAAGGAGCTAAGCCATTAATAAAGTGCCAAAAATATAGGAAATACTGACAGCATTTTATTTGATTAATTTTAGAATAGATATCAATGACAACCCTTGGCAGGATGGAGTGACTTGTGACTTATGAATGCTGTCTTTATCCAGCAAAATTACATGACTCAAATGTAATAATGGAGCTTAGAATTAACAGTTAGTGTTATAAAAGAAAGATTTCCTCTAGGGCAAGCTACAGATATGCTTTTTAAAAAACATTACAGCATTAAAAACTGGGCCAATGCTAAAGAATCCTAAAGAACTAGTGGAAATCTGAAAAGCAAAACAAAATAAACAGAAAAAAAAGATATAAGTTTCAAGGCACTTACGTATTGCTTATTAAGAAGAGAGATTGACCTTAAGTGCTGCATTTGCGTTCAGCCTGTGAATACAGTTCTGCTGTCCTATAACGCAGCAAGAGCTCTCAGTAAGCATCATGGAATGCAATCATATAGACACAGGCACAAGAACAGTTTGGGGAATATTAATTAAAAAAAAAAATCGTCAAACAGAAAAAAAACCTCACTATCGAGAAAGCCGAGAGCAACCACTTGACTGCACCAAGCACCTGGATCTCAAATCAGCAGACAAGGACAGTAGAAACAGACTGGCAAGTGTATTGCCTAGAATTAATAAAAAAAATCTCACCTGAACCGAACAACAACAAAGACAAAAATAAAGAACGTAAGAAAATATCTGCGTCTTCTAGTCAGAAGTTTTGCTTCTTGGCTGAAGACACACCTTGTTATAACTAGTATGAAGGTATGTGTATTTTTACCAGGACATGCAATTATCGATGGAGCTGTGCTCTGTAAGTCAAACCAGGACATTGTACAGATACAGAGGTAACACTTCGCTTCACCACATCATTTCCCTTGCTGGCCGTTCCCGCGGACTAACTGCACTCCAGATAAGAAGCCGTAACCGCTTCCAGCATGTGCTATCACATACTGGTGTCTAGTATTACAAATTGTCTCCTCAGCTCATCAGAGAAAGGGGCAGTTGCTCTCTCTGTTTCTCAATTTTAGTTTCGCATCACAAGTCCCCAATTACCCAAGGAGGTGTCCTGAAACAGTTAGAAGTAAAAATAGGAAATAAATTCCTGCCTTTCAGCCTCCTAGAGCCTTCTTTTCTTAATCATGAAAAGGATTGGTTTTAGTGTACTGATTCTTAATTTGTGAAAACTTGCACTAAGTGCTGCTGTTGCATGTTAAGAGACTGTAAATGAAATACATAAGTTCTAAAACATCATGCAAGAAATGTGGTTTCACATCTTACAGTCAAAAATCCTACTAATGAATTAATACAAGCACACTGAGGTGTAATATTGGGAACATACCTTTAAAGTCGGAACTCCTCTCCCCATCCCTCCCCCCCAAATCAGAAAAGTAATATTAATTAAACTTAAGAAGTAATGAATGCACCATTAAAGTGTCATCAAAAAGATGCTGACCTAAGACAAAAGTTCAATGATACACAATACGGTCAAAAAGTCTTCAATCAATAATATACAGTATGACAACTACATCTTGTAAATTATACCCAATACTGCCGGCAGTCTATCCCTCTAAAGAATATTTGCCCCCTTTCATCCCTTCCTAACAATCAGATAATAAAATACAGCACCTATAAATAAGCAAAAAAAAATTATATA
>NW_010112756.1:0-13039 GCF_000699245.1 Pterocles gutturalis | reverse complement strand
AAACCAAACCAAAACAAAAAACCCAAAAAGTCAAACCAAAACCAAAACCAAACTAACAAACAAACCACGGTATAAATCAGTGCTTCCCTGCCTCTGATGCATCTTGAGAAGTTCAAGACACACTTACTTGACTGTCATGCTGTAAAAGATGTCTGTAACTGAACAGCAGAGAAAGTTCATTACCTATTTCCAAACATTTGAATTTCAGTGTTCTAGCAGCAGCATCTTAAAATAGATTTGGGGCAACTGGGTAGATCAATTTTGTTTTTCCTAAAGAAACAGAAAAGATGAGAAATAATTTCTGAACATTTGTGTTGTGATAACATCCAGCATGTTATGATTTAGGCAAAACAATATATCTTCTGTAGAGCTAAAAAGGAAAATTAATTAAATAGGTTTTAACACTATTACCATTTATTTGTAATATTTGGATGTTCTAATTGAGTACTTGATCCCCATTACGCCCAGATCTCAACTCCAAGTGACTTAAGTCATTTTACTTCATAAAATGAGTTGATTCGTGCACGGAGTTCAGGCGTACACTGAGTAACCCACATGGGGTTGTTTCTGGGCTATCAGCTTATTTTCACTGCATAAATCTTCCTGTGTTTCTTCCCCTGTCCTCCACTGCCTGAACCGTGTGTTCAAAGAAATGGCTTATTTGTGCAGGATGAAGAATACATTAAGGGAGAAAGGGTCGTTGTACAGCAAGAGCTATTCTTAGGTAACTTGAAGGTCTGATACAGTCACGTAAGCTTTTCCTTCAGAAGTCAAAAATGATGTCTAATGAGCTGTATTTGAAATATCCCAAACTGACTGGAGTCATAACATGGGAATGTGTACGTAAAGGCAACTTTCATGAGCTAGTCAAAAGCAACCTCTCCAGCCAGCAGTTGTACAGCATATCCAATCCAAGGAGAGCTCATCTGGTCCTTGTTGACTGACGTACAAATAAAAGGCAGGGAGAGGAGAGAACTTGACTCAGTATTGTTACTTTAACAGTATAGGAATGGCTATTGTCAGGTTTGAAATCTCTGCAGAAATGAAATTGTATGAACGTGGAAATGTCAGCCCTTTCTGAAAGACTTTTCACTGTGCTGCCTTACTGGAATAATCACTTCCATTGCTTTAGTGCTTTGACCCTACTTTTAATTACTGTCAACTTCAAAATATGACTTGCTATGTATGAAAGGGTTTGCAAAACTTAACTACTTAAGCCAATGTTTCGTATGGCTCTGCTGCTTTTTCTGCTATTAAAAAAAAAAAATAACAACAAAACCCAAAAAAACCCCACCAAACCACAACCAACCAAACAAAAAAACCACCATCGGTATTATTTTTCTCAAAACTAAAGTAGAATCAAGAGTTAGAAGTGGACAAAGTCATGCTGCTGGTAGGTAACTAAGGTTACAGCTTTTTTTGACTAATGCTACCACTTCCCTTTGTATATGGATTCTTCAAATGCAGCTGGGCAGCTTGTCAGTTAACCTTGCAAAAGATATCACAGAACTTTATTACAGTTTTCTTTAACTGAGGTTAACAGAAGTAACCAAGAGCATTTTGAGACTCAAATTACAAGTTCCCCTCTGAATTAGTCCTTGCACCGGTATGCAAAAATATTCAGTGGCTACTCGTTCATAATTAGAAGGGAAATTTATCTGTGGGTTTCACAAGGTGGTGACCCTGTCCTTGACATGTCAAATGCTCTCAAATTCCATTAACTGGTAACTCAGGGAACTCATTACCACAAATCTGATCCAATGCAGTACCTGCAATGAAAAGGGTGTCTTTTTAAAGAAAGTACTACATGTGTTTTTATTTATAGGAGTGGCAGGCAAGCATTAATAACCCATCATTATTTAAGTAAATAGGAATGGAAAAAAGAGTTTTCTTAACTATTCAGTCCCCCTCCTACTTCCTCTACCATTGTTAGCAGTTAGAAAAGATGGGTTTCAGCCTTGTCACTAGCAAAACCAGAGGGAGGTTGGGGAGGAACAAGAAGTGTGGGGAAGGAAGAAACAAAAAAATGCACAGATGTGTAGTGAATTCAAATTAACTAACTTTCTAAGACATAGATCACTTCCCAGAGGATAATGACCACAGTCTGAGGCAAAGCTAGGCATATTAGCATCAAGTCTGCCATTAACTCTCCAGGAAATGCACCAGTCTCAAGTCATTAATGAAATTATAGCCAGTTCTTTGGTGGGAGAGGTATTAGTCAGGCAAGGGGAACATTTTCCTTGTGGCACCATTGTTTTTACTGAGCAGCACAAAAACTATATTCATTTCATGACCCTGCTTCTGTGTTGGAACTTCTACAGAGAAAATGGATTGCATTTCTTGAAAATTCTTTGAAAAGCTCAGGGAATGTTTAGCATTGTTGTAGCGGGAACAGGAACAGCTCCAAAATTTTGCACATATTGTCAGAGATGCACAGTTCTCAGCCTTCTGTTCTTCAAATACTTAGCTTCCCTCTGTACTGAACAGCTTTGTTATTCCAGTGTATGACTGCCAAAAGACTCCCATTAGCCTTAGAAGTGTGTTTTAACAGGCTGTTTTTTATTATTCAGATTATCTAAGCATAAGAAAAACTATGTTTTTAGAAAAAAAAAATGGCAGCCAGCTCGTTCTGCTTGGGCTGACAAAAATAAGTATTAAATAGGATAGATCAATCTATGCCAGTTTTGAACAGAGCTCCGTCAACAGTGTTTTGAGACAGCAATAATACATTGCATTTAATGCCTAGTGCTTTAAATAGCACAATTTAAGAGCCAAGCAAAAATAAGAAGAAACCTACTCTTCTATAACACTGCACAATATTCACAGTCTGCACAAACAGTACTGCTTTTTGGTAAGGAGCTTAGAGGTAGCGTCCAGTTCTAAAGAGTGAAGAAACTAAGTACTCCCTTCTGGACGAGGTGAAATGGTACTTCACCTATGCAGAGCAGTACCTACACCCTCTGACACTAGTGGAATGACAGAGTGATGCACTGGTGTCAGTCACAAGCCTTGAGTATGATAACTGTGCAAGAGCAGCACTGCTGTTAATTTTTCCAAAACACTGTTTTCTCCTGAGAAGGAACATGGGCATGCAGAGCTGAGGAAAAATTAGGGTTACCAGGTTTAATATTTCCAGAGTGTATTCCAGACTCAGTATAATAATCATTAAATACCAACTTAGCACAGAATCACTGAGTGGTTAAGATTGGAAAGAGCGTCTGGAGATCATCTGGTCTACCAACCTCCTTGATCAACAAGGGCCACCTGGCACCTGTTGCCCTGGACCACATCCAAGCAGCTTTTTAATATCTCCAAGGATGGAGACTCTACCACCTCTCTGGGCAACCTGCCCTGGGGCTTAGTCACCTTCAGAGTAAAAAAGTGTTTCCTGATGTTCAAAGGGAACCTCTTGTGTTTCAGTTGGTGCCCATTGCCTCTGGTCCTGTCACTGGACACCACTGAAAAGAGCCTGGTTCAGTCCTCTTTGCACTCTTCCTTCAGGTATTTATAGACATTAACGAGATCCCCCTGAGCCTTCTCTTCTCCAGGCTGAACAGTCCCAGCTCTCTCAGCCTTTCCCCAATGGAGAGACGCTCCATTCCCTTAATCATCTTCATGGCCCTTCACTGGACTCTCTCCAGTATGTCCATGTCTCTCTTGTACTGGGGAGCCCAGAATTGGGCACAGTACTCCAGGTGTGGCCTCACCAGTGCTGAGGAGAGGAGAAGGATCACCTGCTTCAGCCCACTGGCAATACTTTGCAGGATACTGGTAGCCTGCTCTGCTGCAAGCACACATCACTCTCACATGTTCACCTTGGTGAGTGGCCAGCAGAACCTCCAGGTCCTTTTCTGCCAAGCTGCTCTCCAACTGGGTGGCCCCCAGCATATACTGGTGCATGGGGTTGTTCCTCACCAGATGTGGGACTTTGCACTTCTCCTTGGTGAACTTCCCGAGGTTTATGTCAGCCCATTTCTCCAGCCTGTCAAGCTCCTGCTGGAGGGCAGCATGCCCCTCTAGCCTGTCAGCCACCCCCCCCAACCTTGTGTCATCGCCAAACTTGCTGAGGGTACGCTCTGCCCGATCATGCAAATTGCTAACAATGATGTTAAACAGGACTGGACCCAGTATTGACTCCTAGGGTACACCGTTACTTACCAGCCTCCAACCAGCCTTTGTGCCGCCCATCACCACCCTCAGGGCACGGCCATTCAGCCAGTTTTCTATTCAACTCACTGTCTGCTCATCCAGACCCTACAGCTTGAGGGCCTATGAGGCTGTTACAGGTGACACTGTCAGAGGTCTTACTTAAGGCCCAGTAGACGCTAGCCGCTGCTTTCCCCTCATCTGCCAGCTGCATCTGTTCATTTTAGAAGGTTATCAGGTTGGTCAAGCATGACTTCTCCTTGGTGAAGCCACGCTGACTGCTCCTGAGGAGTTTCTTGTCCTTCATGTACCTGGAAATGGTTTCTAGGATGAGCTCCTCCATCACCTTGACAGGGATCAAGGTGAGGCTGACCAGCTTGTAGTTTCCTGGCTTCTTCTTCTTGCCTGTCTTGAAGATAGGAGTGACTTTTTTTTTTTTTTTTTTTTTTTTTTTTCCTCCAGTCTTCAGGCACTTCTCCCAGCTGCCATGATTGAACAAAGATTATTGAGAGGGACCTTGCAATCACAGTGGCCAGCTCCCTCAGCATTGTGGGTGTTTACCATCAAGGCCCATGGGATTATCCCATATTAAACTGTTTTGCTCTGCTGCCAGCAACATTTTATGCCGATAACAGTAAAGAGCTCTGCTATGGTAGGGCTGATACCATGGCTATGCTAATGGGGTTACAGATCTGTATACAGCATGAGTATGAGGGAGGTGGAATAAAATAAGCCTAAATCTCATCTTGACACACATAACGGATGAACGGTACATTACAGCCAGAAATGGAAAGTTCCCCAAGACAAGCATATAGACTATTTAGATTGTCAAAATTCCTGTAATTTCTCTGTTCCTCTAATAAGTAACAATATTAGTGAGATACTGTTAAATACTGTTTTGAGCTTTATTTAGAAAAAAACCTCTGTGAATGTAATTCCCATCAAGAACTCAGAAGTGAATCTCCGTGACCCACTTATCCAAGACCTGTAACTATGCTGGGTCGCAACTTGAGACCAGCATAGGCAAATAAACTAATTTGTGTGTCTTGTTTTGGAGAAAGAACTGAACAAACTTCACATGGCAAAAAGAAACATTCTGGCTGTTCTCTTATCTCTGTCCACTACCTCCATTAACCTCTCCTTTTGATACCCCAAAAATAAAACCTAACCAAAAGAATTTTCCCCCAAAGGGACCAGCATTAAAGGCTTCAGAAAAGAAGCCATTTATCGTGCTCTGCTGTTCAGCTGCAGGAACACCCCCTTTTCCTGCTCTGCCATCTGATTATGGGGGAAACACTGCGCTTTCACCCTAAGCCAAAAATGTGGGAGGTCGAGAAAGGACAGACAGACGTGGCACAGTTGACAACCGTGTAGTTCATCCCTTCACATTATGTCTAGGGAACATATGAAAAGACTTGTTTTAGAATTCCAATATATGTGCTTGGAAAGATTAGAAATAAAAGAGGGTTATGCTAAACCATTTAAACTGCTCCCTGTAGAGTTATGTCCTTAACTTTCCCACTCCAAATAAAGGCTCACAGTGGAAGTATATAAGCTAAGAGTGTCGTGTTTGTGTCAAAAGCTGCTTTACAGTGGGACTCACACAGCAGGAAGAGAAAGGCAAACCTCTGCATAAATGCAGAGCTGAATGAGAACTGTTCAGATTTTGTGTTTGTTCTTAAAACAGCTCAGCTATTCATGAAAAGTAAGAACACATACTTAAAACTTACTTTGTTACAATGATGAAAGCATTAGCCAAAATGTCTGGTGGCACTTTGAAAAGAAAGGAGAGTTTAAAAAGCCCAAACATGTTACATAACTGTGCTGGATTTCCAAGAAAAGCACACAGCCATGTAACAGACAGTTAAGGTCTGCAAAATTCCTGACTCTTTTTTAAAATGCCCCCTGAGACCAATTTTATATTTTCCAGACCTTTCCCCCTTCCACCCCTGCTTGCTAAAAAACAGCAGTGAAATGCCAGGAAATGGTCCTCAGCTGCGGTAATGTTTTCATTTGCCCGGTGTCCGAGCTTTTGAACTGTTCCCCAGCCCCTCTACCTCAGCCTTTTGGTGTTCTAGGAGCAGGCAGGTGACTTGGACTTGCTTTCTGCCAGGCTTCTGTTACTCACAGCCAAACTTGGCTCTGCAGGCTGCCTTCAGAAAAAAAAAAGGAAAAAAAGAAAAAAAAAAGAAAAAAGAAAAAAAGAAGAAAGAAAGAAAGAAAAAAAGAAAGAAAAAAAAAGAAAAAAGAAAAAAAGAAAAAAACCCCCCACAAAACCCAAAAACCAACAGAGTGTGCAAGGAGCAGCTCTGCAGAACTGGCGACAGTTTACACAAGCTGCTCCCTCCAAGTATCCAATAAACTTTCCCCTTGCAAGGTTGCCTCCCCACTCCTAAATATATCATCAAAACCACCTTTTCTTATAAGCGTATGATCAAAAACATCCTTTCCAAGGACATATGCTTGCTTACAATGAAAGGAAAAAGAAAAGCTGTGTTTGATATGTTTATCCTGTTAGCTTTAAAGAAAAAAAATGTTTGGTTCTGCTCAAGGGTATTTAGCTTTTATGGTCTCCCATGGGTGGTTGAACAGGTGATAAGATATGCACATCCAGAGTAGCACTGCTAATTAAATCTTATAAATGTATGAGAACAAACACACAAGAGGAGGGAGTGAGAATTCAAAGTAAAATGAAAGTAGCTTTTAATGGACAAAGCACAGGCAAACAGCAAGCGCTTACACATATGCGTAATGCTGCTCTTGAAGTCGGTTCCAGTGTGAGCAGTCCTGGTAATTTATTTTGTGTGTGTATTTTGCAAAGCTGTCAGGCAGGTTCCTTGATGTGAACAGCAGAAAAGCCACAAACAATCTGGTCTGATTATCAACCTTTTAAAAGTCACTATTCCTCTGCTTTCAGTTACCCTGGAGTAGAGCAGCAATTTTGTCTGTGTTACTCATTCTTGCGACCAAGCTTGAGTGCCAACTCAAGATGCTGGGAGGGGCCTCACCCTCTCCATGCTTTGCCGTCTTCAAGTGAATCCCAGCTTGATGCCAGGTCTTCACCTCTGTCTCTCACCTCCTTGGAAAGAGAGATGGAAGAAAAAGAACCTGATCCATCCCAGACCAAAGGGTGCACACTCATCACTTTGGTAAGCTGGTTCTGGAGCCTCGAGTCACACAGCATTCTGCCTGTGCAAGCTAACTAGTTTTTCTGTGAATGCATGTGTGCTGGTTCAGGGGATAAAACTTCTGCCCCATCCAGCTTTATCCTTGTCTTTTCCCATCTTTGTAGTTTTGCATCTAAGTCCGTTCAAGTCACGCAAACCAATGTGGTTCTATTGCCTGTTCCTATAATCCGTATGCTGAATTCTCCCAGCTCTCTTGCCTGACAAGTGCAAGGTCAAAAACTGCCAAGTGCAGGCACATAAACTCCAAGTCAGTTGGCATAAAGGCATCAAGAGAGTCTATATCAGGCTAGGTTCAAGATGGATGCACCAAGCTGAAAGCAGTCCATGTCTTTTAGCTGCTTCAACTTTAATAAATTCCTACTGCAGCTAATATGAGCTAATATGTTAGAGAACAAGTTTTGCAGAAAAATGAGGAAAACAAATGGGGATATGCTTTGAAGTAAAATTAAAAAAAGGCCCCTACACCTATCCTCCCATAATCCTTGTACTGCAAAAATCTCAGAACTGATCTAACTGTGTAACTGCAGCCTGGGGAATTTACTGACCACTACTACAGCGGGAATGCCAACATTTCTTTAGTTACTTTATTCCCAGCTATTCCATTGCAATTTCTAGGACATGGTCAAATTCACATTTGATAAAAGTTAAGTCATTATTTCCTCTACTTGGACACTGTCAAACAGCAAAATATTTAGGCTTTTTGCACATGCTAAAAGTGTATGAATAAACAATCAGGCTCTGTGAAGAATGAATTTTCCATCTCATGCAGGCTATCCGTAATTTCTGATTTTGCCTGAATTCCAAATAAGAAAAAAAACCTATCCTGCTCAAAAATCTCCACTGAAAAGAAAGCCAATTTTCATACATAGATCTTGGGGATGGGGTCCAAAATATGTTTTCTTCAGCAGAAACACTATCTTTTGGTTTGGATTTTTTTAATCCCCAATGGTAAAGTCAATGAAAGTGAAAAGTATCTCCAAAAATAAGAAGTTAAAATGTTGAACTAAAAAAAGTCCAAAGTCAGAACTGTAGTTCCCAAACCAAAATTCCAAGGAAAATTACCTATTTTTATTAAGCATTTAATTTGAAGTGTAGCCATCTGTCTTCACATAGCAGGACTTTGTCAAAGTTTTACCTTCTAACTTTGTACAGAATATTTTATTGTCTCAGAATTTTAAGGGTAAAAAACAGATTAAAAATAATTGATTACAGGAAAACTAAATTTTTGCTGCCAGACTGTGTCTAGATCTAAGACAAAGAAAGAGTTAAGATTTTGAAAGATTTAAAGTTTTTATCCCCAGCTGATCTAAGACATAGAGACTAATTTTGTTGAATGCCACTGGGATCCAAAAAGAAATAGAGTTAGTTGCAGTGTCCATACAAATTCCTTAATGCATCTAATTTTAGTCTTCAAGCTTCACATTAGGGGGTCACAACCTGCATCCCTTGTTCCCCCAAAACCTCACTGAAGTTTCCCTGCAATGCTGAACGACCAGATTCTCAGAATGTTTAGCTATCTGGTTGAGTGCAAATAGTAAGCAACATATGGAAGTGAGTTTGTATTTCTTTGTTCAGTTGTCATCAAAGATAGATTGGGGTCAACCACTGAAGACTTATGTTCATTCCAATGGTTAATACAGACTATATTTTTCCTGCATGCCTGTATTTAAACAAAGTAAAAAGAATAAAAGATGGCAATAAAGTCACTGCAGAAAATAGCCTTGCTGCATCTGTTCTTATGGTATCTTCTGAAAATGTATTTGGAAGGTAGTAAAACAACTAGAGTAAACAAAAAGATTAATTGTGAAAGATGAGAAAAAAAGTATTTAAGCATTTTGTTTCCTTTTCAATAGCTGGCCAATTCAGTTTTATTCGTGGCCATAAGTAGATACTTTTAAAACTTGTACTGCTAAGGAGGGTTTAGACCTTCTGCAAATTCGACTGCTTGTTAAGGTGTCTAGTTTTAATCATCTGCAATTTTGCATTGAGCCTGTCTAGTCTCATTTCCTATTTTGTGAAGCTGGCATAACACTGCAGTATCTTTCACCCAGTAAACACAGTTAACTTGAATTAATCAATGTTTCTACAATACTTGGAAAATTTCAAATGAACAAAATACCCTGTAAAAACAAGAATTAGTTATTCTTGTGAATCCATTAAGGTGCATCCTTATAGATCTAAAAGTATCTTTGAAGTCTGTGTGGCCCAAGTGAGGTGGAGAGGGGATGAGGGGAGGGAGATTCAAAGGGTTTCTTTTATGGTAGTTTCTTGTTGCTGCTCAGCAGTATAAAGAGAAATCTAGTTCACATGGTTACAGGCCTTCAGTGGCTGAAAAACAGAGCTTCTGCTATTTTCTGTAAGGTGTGCAGTTTACAGCTGGTGGGGGAGCACGTGCGTTTTTAAATACACACACAGCTGCTGACAAAGGAGGAGGAAAACGCATTTTGCGTGTCCCTAGAGGATGATAACAAGGGTTTAAGCAGCAGCAGTACAAACTGATGGCAGTCGTTAGGACAAAATCTCTACTCATAAGGATACCCTGGACTGGACTAGATTGTCAGGGAAAGGGAGGCTACTGGAAGTCTTTAGAAACACATCAGATCAACATCTGCCAGAATCAGGAGCCTTTTTTTTCCTACACAGTGGAGCTCTGTCTCTGACACGTTATTTCCTATTGAAGATTGCACAAAATGCTCTTTCAGGGAGTGCTAGAAAGATGGGATATAGGGAGCATTCCCTCCCACAGAATTATCCTTGAGTTTGTAAGGATAGCATAATCCTGCTCTCCCACTTCAGGCCTGGATATAAAAGGACAGAGTTTTGTTCTCCATGAAATATAAGCATGAGACATGCAGTTAGACTATGAAAATTAATTAAGTCATCATAAGATAGACTAGGCATCATTCACTATGTAGAGGTTGTTTATGGTGTAGTTTGACTGAGAATTCCACTTACCCCCACCCCAAACCACTAAACCAAAAAGTAGAAGGTGAATATCCTGTAGACAAAATGTACTCCTATTAGAGCATGCCAACACCTGGATTTTTCCCCACTGGAAAAGTAATATACTTCTGTTTTCATCTCAGTACCTGTCCTACAAGCTACTCTAAATAGTCTTTAACATTCACTGTGCTCTTCTCTCTTGGCAGCTTCAGAATCAGAAAAGAGATTTTCTGATTGGGCTGCATCAAAAGAAACATTATCAGCAGGTTGAAGGAGGTGATTCTCCCCCTCTGCTCTGCTCTCGTGAGACCCCACCTGGAGTGCTGGGTTCAGATGTGGGGCCCCCAACATAAAGAAGACCTGGACCTGTTGGAGAGAGTCCAGAGGAGAGCCACGGAATTGGTCAGAGGGCTGGAGCACCTCCCCTAATGAGGACAGGCTGGGAGAGTTGGGGTCGTTCAGCCTGGAGAAGAGAAGGCTCCAAGGAGACTTAATAGCAGCTTCCAGTACCTGAAGGGGGCTACAGGAGAGATGGGGAAACACTCTTTACCAGGGAGTGGAGTGAGAGGACAAGGGGGAATGGTTACAAGCTGAAAGAGGGCAGATTTAGATGAGATATTAGGAAGAAATTTTTCACTGTGTGGGTGGTGAGGCAGTGGCCCAGGTTGCCCAGAGAAGCTGTGGATGCCCCATCCCTGGAGGGGGTCAAGGCCAGGCTGGGTGAAGCTTTGGGCAACCTGGGCTGGTGGGAGGTGTTCCTGCCCATGGCAGGGGGGTGGGACTGGATGATCTTTCCAACCCAAACCATTCTATGATTCTATGATTTTTGGCACATCAGTACAGAAGATGTGTAAAAATAGTAGGACTAAGTGATACATTAGTCATTTCGCAGCAGCTATGTAAAGGATGATACAGCACCCCGGGGGAAGAAAGGTAAATGCAACCAAAGGGTGCAGGAAGAGAACAACCCAAAGGAAGAAAACATAACCTGTGTTATTTTCTCTTTCCTTTCTTTCTACTTTGTTCTCAGATGTGTGTAGTGTGTGCTGGAGAAGCAAGGGGGGACATCTGGCCACCTGCGGAAAGCCACCACCATATCTATACAATAATGAAGGTTTTCTTGGAGCCCAGGTGATAGGAATTTTGGCTGTTGCCTGTACTGTAATACACATAGTAACAAGCCCTCTCCTGCTGTGTCTTCAGCTGAGGTTAAATTCATTCCATTGCAAAAGATAAAAAGCAGACAACAGAGGCTTAAAGAACCCATCTGCCAATACTTGAGATACACATACACAAGGTATGAGACCTTCTGGTTTATAAAAATGACCATATCATCTGGTCTTCTGTTGGAATGCAATTTCCAGCAGGTCACAGGAAGAATCTCATTTTGCAGACGCATGGTCGTACTGGATCTATGTTGCAATACTGTCATCAACAAAATTTGCTTGCAGATGTTTTTTTCTTCACAAAGAGCTAAGATGTATGGCTATGTGCTCCAGACCACACACATGCAGTACCACCAGAGAGATTCCCCTCCTTGATCCCAGAACGAGAATGAGCAAAAAACAAGTTATAAAAGATTTATGTGGTGAAACGTGGCAATGGTTTCAGACAGGAAAAAATATATGCAATTATAACAATTCACAAAAGAATTATGCACTTTTGCAAGGGTACCTTGGAGCCCAGTGAAAGAACCAGTGTTATTTTGTTGGATTCTTCAGGCAAAACTAAAGCTGTCACTTTTGCCTTTTTAGTACACAAAAGCACAAACATCCTAAAGGCCTGAGTCTTAACCGTAGAAAGTTTTAATAATAAATGACATACTTGTGTTCATCTGTTTAAATGCTTTGCAAGGTCAAGTTTCAAAGGAAGCAAGTAAAGAATATGTACCGTGATAGAAACACAGTGTATAAGAACAGTGATCATTAAACTATGAGAAAATTCATTGTTGCCTTTTAAATAACTTGTAGAGTGAGGGGAAAGACCAGGACAGACCCTTATGCAGCTGTTCTTAATTTGCAAAAAACTGTAAAGTTTTTAATCTCCTAAGCAAAACAAGAAGTGGCGAGGGTTTAAGTACTCACTCAAAGCAATGTTCTTGCCTTTCTCCTCACATTTAGATATTATTTTTTTCTAGGTGAAACCATCAACCCATTTTATCCTAAGTGAAAACTCCATGGGATTGTCTGTCAGGGAGAACAAAATCACTAAGCTCTGCCACATTGCTTCTTGAATGGTAGATCTGAACATCCTTCTGGGCAGCCCCTTGTGAGAGACTGAACTGTCCCAAAGGTTGCTTGGAACCTGAACTGTGCACAAAGAAGATACACCACTGATCATAGAATCATCAAATCATTAAGGTTGGAAAAGACCTCAAGGATCATCAAGTCCAACCCAACACCACCTAACCCACTAACCCATGTCCGATGTTGCATGGTGTAAGTGTGTGCGAGTTTGTGTGCCTTCACCACCACGGCCTGTGGATAATCGGAGTGCCACGGGAACTTGAGTGGTAACTGTTTCCTCTCTATCTCGACTTCTTGCTTAATTTCTGCCTTTTATTCCACTCCTTCCTATTGCTTTCATGTTATTGTTGTTAATAATGTTGGTTCCCGTGTATGGCATCTGACCTCATTTAGTTTTAATCTTGCTCTTGGGATCGTATTGATCATATTGAAACCTCCCCGACTTTGGATCGGGACACCCCTGCAGTCCAAGCTGGGATTAGGTCTGGAATTTATATGGAAGAATATAGCACGGGG
>NW_010112755.1:0-4359 GCF_000699245.1 Pterocles gutturalis | reverse complement strand
CTCCGCAGGGCTGCTCTCAAGGAGATCTTAACCCAGTTTGTATAAATACCTAGGGTTGCCCCGACCCAAGTGCAGCACCCTGCACTTGGCCTTATTAAACCTCATTAGGTTTACATGGGCCCACTTCTCCAGCCTGCCCAGGTCCCTCTGGATGGCTTTCCTTCCTTCCAATGTGTCGATGGCAGCACTCAGCTTAGTATCATCTGCGAACTTGCTGAGGGTGCACTTGGTGCCCTCTATTTCTTGGGAAAAAATATAAAGATAGTTTTAAATCATTCACAGCATAATGCTTTTCCATCCATTTCAGTGATAGGCAGTACAAATCTACACCAAGAACAGAGTTATATTTTCAGGAAGGATAAAAGTAATAATGTGCTGCTACTACATTTCTGCTTTCCAACTATTCCCACAAATGTCAATGAAGCCAATGATCACCCAGTATGCATTAGTAATGTGTCCTTCTCAATATTTGTTATCGTGTTGTCAGTACTTAATTTTCAAACTCTTCCAAAGATTTTCTATATTTATTGAGGTCATAACAGGAAGTACTGAAAAGTGCAGAACCAAAAATCAGTCCCTTAAGGATCCTCAGCAGAAATGTCCCTGCTCATTATTACCTCTTATGTAACAATTGTATTTTGGGATATGCCAGTGAGACCAATGAGACCATTTCCAATTCCACTAATGTGTGACTGATTAATTCCCTAATGCAATCTTATTAATCAAAATGTTATGTACAATTAAAATGTCTTGGATAAAAAGGTATGTTGAACAATAGAATTACTTTTATTAATGTGTAATTCTGTCAAAATAAACTACCAGAATAGCCAGTGCCTTTGCTTGATGAGACCTACCTTCCGCGAAAGCATGGTGACTCTAATTACTTATATTTTTGTTCTCTAAATCTTAACTAGTAGAGCCTCAGAACAGCCATTTGGTTATTTTACACAGGAAGAACATCAAACTGTTGTCTTCTGGTTTATCCTTTTTTATCTTTTTATAGGATTAAACATGTTTTATTATTTTTTAATCCCTTGCCATTGCTCCAGTTTCCTAAAACTCAGTCCCTTCCAATCCAACCTATTCTATGATTCTATAAAACTGAATTGTGCAAAGAGGTCACAAGGTAATTCCTTTACAATTCTTGACTAAATTATCTGGGATTGTTGATGTAATCTTAATAGACATTGTACTGCTTCTTCGTTATTTACATATGATAAATTGTTTGCTCCATTTATGTCAGTATATTGTATAAATACATCCTTCTCATTTTGTCTGAAATCAAAACTGTCCTACAACTTGCAGGCCTTTTCTGTACTGTTTTCCCAGTGACTTACGACTTTTATTCTGTTAGTGAAACAACTTTTGGTGCCATATTTATCATTTTTTTTAGTAACAGAAACAGAAGAGAGGAAAAGGTTAAAAGGCCAAACCAGCAGAATTTCTGCTTTCAATATAACCCTGAGTAACATCAGTTCTAAGACTTGACGTTCATTTAGGACTGATAATAATAACAATAATAAGTTGGAGGCTGAAAATGTAATTCATTAATGACAGTATGATTTTATGAAAGGTGGGTTTTGTCTTTTTTCATTTCCTAGGACAGATATCAACACTGAGGAAGTTCTATAGTAACAAAATAGAAGCAGGTAGACCTCTTTTGACCTGAGGTACCCCTCAAAAGTCTCCCCCACTAAGACTTTATTTACCCTGTCAAATATCGCTATCAAATGAAAAGAGAAAGTCATCCGTAGCGAATGAATCATAGCACCTGAATGATCTTCTTGTGGTGTCAGCCTCATCCTCTACAGTACTGCATCATTCTAACATAGGTGACCTAGGTACCAAAAACTATGTCGGGCAAAGTATTATGGAGCACAAGTAGAACATCTATATCAGATGGATATTGTACAGCACAGGTTAGTGCAGATATTTTAAATATCACAGGTAATAATGACTGAAGGGAAAACCAGATTTTTTTAAATTTAACCACTGAAAATAAATATATTCATATAAATAAGCAATATTACATAACACTGACTTGAATAAGGTATGCCTAGAGCTTGATGTGACGCTTTAAAATATTTTTAATATTTTGAAATGCAATGTATTTTCATACAATGTCAACTTTTATTAACCAAACAAACAACAAAAAATAGAAAATAAATTAAAAAATGTGTTGTGTGATTTGTCTCCACTCAATCAATGTAGAATTAATGTGATGTTTTATGTTTTGCATCATGAAGATTCTTATTCATTCAGGCACCTTTTCAAGCATATTTGTTAGTATAATCTTCAGTTCCTGAAGGACTTTAGGGCCCTCAACATATTTTATGCCATCTGTTGCATATGATATGATGTTCCTGTTTAAATCAGTCTTGTTATTTATTTGTTGTTTGAAACTACTATTTATGAATGAATTAAATTCATTCTCTAAAACTGAGATTATTGCATAAAATGTGGGGAATACTAAATAAAAATGAAATGATAAGCATAAAACCACTTTTGATTTGTGGAACTAAGAACAGAAGGTAAGAAATGAAAAATAAAAGTGGATAATGTATCATACATACTTTAGATTTATAACATAAAAAGAACATTAGATTCAGATTGTTTTAAAATTGCAATAGCATTTATTATTTTGCAATACCAAACGACTACCAAATGATTTTGATATGTCTTGGAAGGGATCAAATTTTCTTTTACTTTTGTATGTCTCTAAATAAAACAGGTAATAATGTTTCTTCATTTGTGACTCAATATACTTTAAAACATTTGGGAAAGAAGTGAGATTCATGTAAACAGCTTCAGATCTTGGTTTCATTTAAGGAACCTGAAGGTGCACAAATTCATGGAACCTTATGAGATGCATCCGCTGGTACTGAGGAAACTGGTGGATGAAGTTGCTAAGCCACTATCCATCATATTTGAGAAGCCACAGCAGTGTGGTGAAGTTCCCACTGACTGGTAAAGGGGAAACATAACCCCCACTTTTAAAAAACGGAAAAAAAGGAAGACCTGGGGAACTAAAGGCTGGTCGGTCTTACCTCTGTGCCTGGCAAGATCATGGAGCAGATCCTGCTGGAAACTATGCTAAGGCACATGGAAAATAGGAGGTGATTGGTGACAGCCAACGTGGCTTCACTAAGGGCAAAATGTGCCTGACAATTTTGATGACTAACTATGGGGTTGCACCACTGATGGATAAGGGAAGAACAACTTGGACTTGCGCAAAACCTTTGACACTGTCCTGCATGATATCTTTGTCTCTAAATTGGAGAGACATGGATTTGGTGGATGGACCATTTGGTTGATAAGGAGCTGGTTGCATGGTCACACCCAAAGAGTTGAGGTCAACAGCTCGATGTCCAAGTGGAAGCTGGTGAAAAGTGGCATTAGATAGGGGTTGGAATTGGGACTGGTGTCATTTAACATCTTTTTCAGAGTCATGGGCAGTGGGATTGAGTGCACCCTCAGCAAGTTTGCTGATGACACCAAGCTGGGTGGTGCAGTCAACATACTGGACGGGAGAGATGCCATCCAGAGGGACCTGGACAGGCTTGAGAGGTCATGGGCCCATGCAAACTTCACGAAGTTCAACAAAGCCAAGTGCAAGGTCCTGCACCTGGGTTGGGGCAATCCCATGCAAGAAGGATTTGGGGTGTTGGTAGATGAGAAGCTTAACATGACCCCGTAACATGCGTTTGCAGCCCAGAAAACCAACTGTATCCTGGGCTGCATCAAAAGAAGCATTTTCAGCAGGTCAAGGGGGGTGATTCTCCCCCTCTGCTCTGTTCTCCTTAGACCCCATGTCACGACCCAGCTCATAGAACCACCCTGGGTGGGATGAGTGAGGTTCGCGGAGGTTCTATATATATATTCCCTTGGGGCAAATTAAGGTGAGACAGCACGAAAAAATTGCATACTGCCTTGTACCTTTAATGCATACAATTGTTTAGGGAAAAAGGGAAAATGTGAGGTATACAACAGAATCAAGGGAAAAGTAAAATTACTTGGTAAAGACAATCCATGAATATTTTACCATCCACTAATAACACTAAATCTTATGGCAATGGGGTAAGACTAGCATAACTACCAATATTACTAGGGTTAGTAATAAGCACCACTAAAAATAAGCAATCTACATGAAAACCTACTAAACAAGCCCCCCAAAGGAGCTGGCATTAAACTTAACAGAAATATAAAAGAAAACAAATTACTTGGTAAAGACAATTCATGACAACACTACCAACCACCAACAACACCAAATCTTACAGCGACATGATAACGACAGCATAATCTCCAACAATACTAAGAAACCCGCGGCCGCTCACAACACTTGTAATCACTTTTCAGTAC
>NW_010112754.1:0-3001 GCF_000699245.1 Pterocles gutturalis | reverse complement strand
AATTCCCATAAATTCCCATAAATTCCCATCAAGCATCTCCCCGCACTGGAATTTCTCTCTCAGCCCCTTCTGTCATTTTTTTCGGAAGCAAAACCGGAATTTTTGGGGCACCTTGGCGAAGATGATGTCATCGCTTTGGGGCCACTTGATGAAGACATCCTGCGCAAGGCCCCTGCTGAAGGCGGGGTAATCCGTCTCGTTCGCCGAGATGGCCGGGTCCTGGAATGAAAATTCCCAACATTTGGCTTTTCTGCTCCAAAAATTTCAAATTTATTTAAAAATTCCATTTTCCTGCTCCAAAAACATTAAAATTTATTAAAAAATTCGACTTTTCTGCTCAAAAAAATGAAAATTAATAATAAAATTCCATTTTCTGCTAAAGAAAATTAATAATAAAATTTGAATTTTTGCTCAAAAGTATTAAAACCTATAATAAAATTCCACTTTTCTGCGCAGAAAATTCAAATTATAAATAAAATTCGACATTTCTGCCCCAAAAAACCTAAAATTAGTAATAAAATTTGACTTTTCTGATCAAAAATAAAAATATTAAAACTGACAATAAAATTTGACTTTTCTGCTCAGAAAAATCAAATAAATAATAAAATTTGATATTTCTGCCCAAAAATGAAATTAATAAAATCTGATATTTCTACTCAAAAATTGAAATTATTAATAAAATTCGACTTTTCTGATAAAAAAATAAAATTTAATAATAAAATTTGAATTTTCTGCTCAAAAAAATCAAACTAATAAAATCAGAATTTTTGCTCAAAAATATTAAAATCTATAATAAAATTTGACTTTTCAGCTAAAAAAATAAAATAATAAAATTTGACTTTTCTGCTCAAGAAACGTCAAATTAATAACAAAATTTGAATTTTTGCTCAAAAATATTAGAATTTAAAATACCTTTTGATTTTTAATACAATTTCGCTTTTCTGCTCAAAAAATTAAAATCAATAAAATTTTGACTTTTCTTCTCAGAAAAATACAATTTATTTCTGCTCAAAAAATTAAAATTAAATTTCTTTTTTTTTGCTCCAAAATGAAATTTAATCCAATTTTTCTCATCTGCTCAAAAAAATAAAAATTCAATGTTACTTTTCTGCTCGAAAAACTAAAATGAAGAAAATTTTCTCCTTCTGCTCCAAAATTTAAATTTAATCCAATTTTTCTTTTCTGCACCAAAATTTGAAATTAACACAATTTGACTTTTCTGAAAATTAAAATCAATAAAATTTTCACTTTTCTTCTCAAATAATTAATACAATTTTTTCTCTGCTCAAAAAAAAAAAAAATTAATCCAATTTTGCTTTTCTGCTTGAAAAATTAAAATTAATAAAATTTGACTTTTCTGCTCGAAAAATTAATACAATTTTTTTTCTTCACTGACCAGGATGAGGACGAATCGCATCCCCTCGGCGTGGAGCTTGTCGACGAGCGCGGGGAGGCCGCTGAAGTGCGGGCTGAGGGTGAAGTCCAGCTGCCGCTCCATGTAGTCGATATCAGCGTACTGGATGTCCTGGATTGGAAAAATTGGGAAAAAAATTGAAAAATCAGGGAAAAATCACAAAATTTTAGAAATTTTGGAAAAAATCAGAAAATTGTAGAAATTTCGGAAAAAAACAGGAAGAAATTGAAAAAATTTCATTTAGAAATTTTGGAAAAAATCAGAAAATTTTAGAAATTTTGGAAAAAAACAGGAAGAAATCGAAAAAATTTCAAAAAATCAGAAAAAATGGCAAAAATGGGAAAAAACTGAAAAAAAGGAAAAATTTGGAAAAAATGGGGAAAACCCGAAAAAGTAGAAAAAAATTTTAAAAATCAGAAAAAATAAGAAAAAAATCGGAAAAAATTGGAAAAATAAAAAAATTGGAAAAGTATAAAATTGAGTAAAATTGGGAAAAAATGGAAAAATCATGAAAAATCAGAAAATTTGAGAAAATTTTGAAAAAATCAGGAAAAAATGGGAAAAAATTGGGAAAAAATGGAAAAAATTGGGAAAATCTGAAAAAGTAGAAAAAATATGAAAAAAATCAGAAAAATCAGAAAAAATTGGAAAAGTTTGGAAAAATAAAAAAATTGGAAAAGTCTATAAAATTAAGTAAAATTGGGGAAAATTATATAAAATTAGTTTAAACCAGGAAAACACAGATAAAATTAGGTAAAATCAGGCAAAAATAGAGAAAAAATAGTTAAAATTTAGTAAAACTAGGTAAAATTTGGAACAATTAGGTAAAGAAAAATGAGATAAAGTTGAGCAAAATTATATAAAATTCTATAAAATTAGGAAATTTTAACATTTCAAGACATTTTAACAGTTTGAGAAATTTTAACATTTTGAGAAATGTTAACATTTCGAGACATTTTAAAATTTCAAGAAATTTTAAGTTTGAGAAATTTTAAGTTTGAGAAATTTAAAAATTTTGAGAAATTTTAACATTTCAAGACATTTTAACAGTTTGAGAAATTTTAACATTTTGAGAAATGTTAACATTTCGAGACATTTTAAAATTTCAAGAAATTTTAAGTTTGAGAAATTTTAACATTTCAAGACATTTTAACAGTTTGAGAAATTTTAACATTTTGAGAAATGTTAACATTTCGAGACATTTTAAAATTTCAAGAAATTTTAAGTTTGAGAAATTTAAAAATTTTGAGAAATTTTAACATTTCAAGACATTTTAACAGTTTGAGAAATTTTAACATTTTGAGAAATGTTAACATTTTGAGACATTTTAAAATTTCAAGAAATTTTAAGTTTGAGAAATTTTAAGTTTGAGAAATTTAAAAATTTTGAGAAATTTGAACATTTCAAGACATTTTAACATTTAAAAAATTTTAAAATTTCAAGAAATTTTAGCATTTTGTGAAATTTTAAATTTCAATAGATTTTAACATTTTGAGATATTTTTAAATGTCAAGAAATTTTAACATTTCAAGAAATGCTGAGAAATTTTAATATTTATTAAATTAAAATCTTAAAAATTACAATTTA
>NW_010112753.1:51562-112290 GCF_000699245.1 Pterocles gutturalis | reverse complement strand
TCGGTGCAAGGCTTCGGCCCGGTGGCAGTCCGTGCGTTGCTTTGCGTCAAAATATCTGGGTGAGACCCCCGCTGCCCGCTTGCCGCGTGTGGCCGGGGGAGCTGGGTGCAGCCCGGTTGCTGCCAGCTGCCTGCCGCTGGGGAAGGTCCTCGCAGCCTCCGGTTAAATCGCAGAAGGGCAGCCTGCGGTGCAGGAGACCCAGTGTTGTGATGAAGTGATGCTACGCCAAGGCCAAGTAAGAAGGGATATTAAATGGCCAAGTGGGCTAAATCCTTAAACCACAGACCTGTAAAACCAGGCGTAATGTAAGAAGCCTTTGCAGTCTCCAGATAACTTGGGTGCTCACCTGCCGGTTCCAAGTCTGCAGCTTTTGGGTTACTCCAGAAAATAAGAAGTGAGTCTGACAGAATAGCTACGACAGCAGTGTTTTACCTTTCCTAGATACGTGTCTTGGAAAGTAATGTGTCAGCACACAGAAATATGGGGGATTTTTTATAAAGGCTCAAGCAGCTGCTTTTTAGCACTGTGTCTGTGTGTTGTGTGGTAGCTCTGTGAAAACTCTCCAACTCTCCCGTCTCTAAGGGAATGCAGAAGATACCTCACAAATCAGGAAAATTTTCCAGGCTTTTTAGTTCATTAGTTTATGAAGTCACCTTGTAATTACATGATGTAATAGAACAGTTCTCTTACAAAGTTTTGTATTGATTTGAAAAGTTAAAAATGAGCACGTGCATCGCCCTCTCTTACTCCCCGGTGTGCAGGTCAAGCCCAGGATTGGTTTACTGCTTAACTGCAGTTCCCATAATCCAGTGATGATTCAAGCCAGGGCTTTTTTGACTTTGTCCCTTGATTGTGCAGTGCTTTTCCTACCCCTTGTAGTACTTCCTTAGAGCTGGTGCTCAGGAGCTCCTTTGAGAAAAGCTCCTTTGCCTTTTTAACTGCAGCTGGCTGGTTTTGATGCTGTCAAATGTATATTGTCCTATGAGAATGGCAAAGCTGGTATGTTAAGGAGTTCCTCGTGGTAATACCTTCTGTCACTAGGAACAGCTAAGATGGCCTCCAGTCACTGCACTTTAGGCTGTCAATTTGCTTGATATTCCTGGCAGTGGTTCAGGCTTTAACAGGATATATGGATTGATGACTTACTGATTTCCCTCTCCATGTGTTACACTACCCAGTCTCCTGCTCCTCTTGTCTTCCTTCATTGCAAGGGACCTGAAAGAGCTTTGTGGGTAGAAAAAGTTTATAGGTTTTGAGGCAAGTAATTTTTTTCTTTTTTGGTCTTGTGTCAGAGCTGGTGACGGGAATATGCTGTAATTGTTGGGAAGATGAAGATGTTGCGGATTTTGTGCAAAGGCTTTTTTATCCCACGTGCCACACTTAGAGCATATGCACAGGGAAGTGGATGTAAACAGACCTGAGCTCTTCTGCCCGTGCCCTGAGATGGCCAGACATGAGGCAGCTGTTGGTGTCCTGCGAGTAACGGTCCAACCCCCCCCAAACCCTGCTAGGAGCCAGGCTCTGGTATAGCACTGTGCTAAGGGCTGTGGGCTGCAGCTGGATGGGGTCTGGCCAGTTCGGAGAGCGGGCAGAGGCTCTTGGGTCTGCTTTTCCCTACTCATACGGACGTACCTTTTAACTTCTGGGATTACAGATGGCAGACGAATCAATATTTTATAAAGAACACAGACGCCATGATCTCAGGGGTACGAAGAGAATGCTTTTTCTACTTCCAAAGGAGGTTGTCTTGCAATAAGAGAAAGCAACCATGAATCAACGCGTAGCTCCTGAAGGAGGACAGTTCGGAACATGCAGTGTGTGTGGAGCTGGCTGGAGGACCTGCTGTCCTGGGACGGCTGCTCTCCACCTTTCTCCTTGCCTTGCAAAGCTGACAAGTGGAGCTTGGTCAGGAAATTTCTTGACTCGGTATTGAAGAAAATGAATACAAAGTCCAATCCAAATGTGTGTCACCCAAGGCTCAGGAAGTTTAAGCTTGTGTCTATTAACGAAGCAGCATTTTTTTGGAGGATTCGGCTCTTGTCTCCTCCACACCACTGCAGATACTCATCGATGGTCAGGGTTCTGCTGTGCAGAAACGACCTTGTCTCTTCTTTAGGTACTGAATTCCTCTCCAGATCAGTGGAAGCTGCGTGTGTTTTGTGCTGTTGGAAATCAAACCACCTGTAGATGTCTGTCTTCAGTCACCTTTTGGTTTCGTAGTTGGCTTCTCTGTCTGTAGCAGTGGATTGTTTCTAGGCTGGTTGTTTCACTCAGCGTGAGGTTTTGTGACAACCAGGATTTGTTTCTTCTGGAGGACCAGGATGTAGAGGAGGACTGAAAAGCTGGAGGTGCATTTTCCTCAGAAGATGCCAGCCTTACTGTGTTTTTTCTACATTTCTTAATGGAGTTTAGCTTTCACCAGATAGTGTTCTGAGATGATAACCACACAAGATCTCTTATTTTTCACCGCTGCTTCACCTTCAGGCCCTTCAGTTGGAAGGGGGAGAACGGGTGTGATGAAAGCAGTTTTATTCTTCGAGTTTGGATGTGCAGCTCCTGGAAGAATGCCCTTAAGTAGTTCAGTCTGATTTCTTGACAAGATGAAGTGATGAAATATTTATGCACACTAAATTTGGTCCTCTGCTAAGAAGGGAGAGGTTTTCTTGATAGTATGGGATAAAGGAGGAATGGGAGGAAGAAGTCTGTTGTTACATCAAGATAAAGTTGGGAAGTAGTTAGGCAACAGTGCCTACTTTATCCATCTAGAAATCATAAACATGTCAACTTCTGTTTTTTCAGATGAAATTTTAAGACTGTTTAGTTGTGTTCCAGGTTATGCTTTTGGATGCTGTTAAGTCATAAGTCAAGTTTTGTTTTAATCTGTTCATGTATTTTAATATTTTGCTGGTGAATATTGTTATATTGAGCAAATAGACTGGGAAAAAAAGCCCAACAAACCCTATCACTCTTCAGAGGAAGCAAATGTTTTTTTCTGTGTTTTCTTTTTCCATGTAACAGTTTAAATATTTCTAGAGGATAACTTAAATACAAAACTTGTAAAAAGAGTGCTAAACTCCATACCAAAGAAAACGAATGGACTTTATCTCATACTGTGGAATTCACTGAGTGGGCTGTTGCAGATTAAAAGAAGCAAGACTCAAAAGAGCAAGAGAGGAGTGAGCTTTGTGCTGTGTTTTTCCTGTCCTTACCCCCCCACCCCGCCACCCTGACCTGCATTGTCACAGCTGAATCCCACACTGGTGACACTGAGAAGCTAGTGGGTGGGTGCGGCAGGGAAAAGACTTTGCCCTGGGAACCCACAGAGGAAAGAGATCTTACTGGAGCGTGGCTGTTGCAACAGGGCAAAAGGTGAGTGTGGCTTGTCTCTGAGAGAGCGTGGATGCACATGAGGCTTGAGCTCGCTGTCCTCGGATGGTGGGTAGAAAAGGCCAGCAGCGGAGCTGTGACTGTGTCTTGTTGCTAATGCTGAAACGATGTTCTGCGTGATTATCTCAGGGCTTTAAATTTCTGGTGATTATTTTCTTCGTAAGCTCACTGCTCCCTTTGGACTCCAGGAGCTTGTTCTTTTTCTTAGCAGAACTTTCCCCCCAGCTGCCGTTGCTGTGTTTCCTCAAGTAAAGAGCAGCCTTTGCTAAGTAGGTAGTTTTCACCCGCAGGTTGGGTATGAACTGGAAGAGTTCACAGAAATTCACAGTTTGTGTACAAAGACTAAAGTTTCTGGGCATGTGGTCCTCTGTTTGGTTTTGGTTTTTTTCACAGGGGATAAACATATTTATACGTGCTCTTAAAAAAAAAGAAAAGATGTTATGGAAATTGGTGGTCTTGGGATCAAAAATATTGACACTTGTCCTCAACTCATAGAGAAGTGGTTCCCTGCTGCGCGTGGTGGGGAAACCTGGCTGAACTTTTCTGGAAGGGAGGCCATGGATCCCAGTGAGCTGCTGAGACTCCAGAGGAAATTCTTCTCTCTGCATTGTAAATGTATGGTTGCTCTAAGATGAAATGACATAATTAGTGGCTATAAAGAAAGAAAAATCTGTAAAATACGTAACAAATGCATTTTTTTAAAGTTGGTTTCTTTTTTCTTACCCCTGGCTGAACTCCTGTGAATAGGTGATTTGTGCTGCTATTGCTCCTGGGGATAGAGAGATTTTATTTACTGCAGGTATTCAGGTTCCCTGTTTCTCTCCCATTTCAAAACTTTTCATGGTGATGTCCATCTACCCTAGTCACATTCTGGGGACTGTTGTTCCCTGCAGCACATTACTGTAGAGTTTATTCCAGTTCCAAATCACTGGAAACCGAGCACTCTCACGGCTTATCAAAGAACATCGGACTCAACAGAACAGCGTGGCCATGTACTTAATGAAAATTTCATATTGCGTCACTCTACAAATGTGGGTTATCTGTGCGGCTGAACAATACATTGAAACTACAAAGAGACTTACTCTTTTACAGTCTGAGTGCCGCTATCCGTGCTTTAATTGTCTTGAATGACCTCCTTCTTTTGAGAAGCTACTGCAGGGCGTCTCAGTAGTCTGCTATTGAATAAATAAAAGGAATCATGTGGGGGTAGGGCAAAGCTTTTGAGTGGACTAGAAAGAGGTTTCAGATGTGCTCAGACCCTGGGCAATGCCCGTGATCTGATTTCCCGCTCCAGGTGTGGCTGTCTGCTGTGTACTGTGGGGGTAGTTAACTGTTCTAGCGCACTGGGCAGAGAGACCAGTGTCTCTGATTCAAAGGCAAAAATCCTCAAGATATGCTGTATCCACATAGCTCGATTTCTCCCTTACGCGCTGAGCTGCTTTGAAACTCCAACTGCTTATGCTGTGTGTTCTGCTATTAAAGTATAATCTCAGAAACATCTCCTCCTTGCATTCTCTTCTTTCCTCCTTTACCTTGTGGTCTGTTGTTTCTATCAAGACAATTGAATGAAAAAACAGTTGACAGGTTGCCACTAACCGCTGCTCCTGCGTTTTTGTTTTGGTTGAGATTATTTTTTTTTTCTTATTTCCCCTGCTGGCAGAGATGTGTTCCAGAAACATTTTAGTGAAAAAGCTTTTAATTCATTTAAAATCTGCAGCTACCGAATGGTGTCTGTGAAGATTATAATGCCCTCCTGGAGATGGAGACCAGTAACTTGGCAACACCTGTTCCCAGGAGTACCACAGGCTTCCAGTGAGGCAAATAAAGAGTTCAGCAGCATACCAGTTTTACACCTAAAAATCCATTATTTCTTTGAGCTGCTTTTATGTTTGGCAGTGATTTAATGTACAGTGTGCATGCCTGTACTGTGTGTTCTTTAACCAGTCTGCTGTTTGCGCTGTGCTGGAGTCCTGGTAGCATGGTAGGGCTGCTAAGATGCAAAATAGTTGCCTTGCTGTTATTTCTTACATACTTCATAAATGTTCAGATTCTTTCCTGCCATACAAGGTGTGAAACTTAGAGCTTTTTGTTTCAGTTTCTAAACTTTTGGCTCTTTTAGGTGAAGCCTTTGTGTACATACCTGGACAAACTCTTCCTGGGTAATTCTGTAGTTCAGGTATTGGAAGGCAAAACACTATTGGTCTTTTCTTAACTGGAACTCAAGTGCTGTAACTTTAAATCCATGGATAAAGTCCTAGAGGAAGCTTAGTGCCTTGGCTTTTTTTTTTTCCCTTTTGTTTTTTCTTCTCCATTTAAATTACATACAGTTTTCAGATAAGGCACAATATATACATAAAATCAAAGGAATTAAGGTGTCTTAGTAAAATCTTTAATCTTAAAACAGATGGGGTGTGATGAATCATATGCTGCTGTTGCAAGATAGGGTAGTAAGGAATGGTACAGGTCTAGCACAGGAAAGAAGGGTTTTTGTTGTTTTACGCTTTGTCTGTAAGTGCTGTTCTGGGACTACGTGTTCCTGGCTTCAGTGATTATGTGAATTGGCACTCCCTGTAATAGCCCAGCAAAGGCAACTCCACAGAGTTTGCCAAGACGAAGTGCTGGAGGATATTGGACGACGTGATCTGGTGCTCCAGGATTTGATAGAAGTTGTGGGAAGAGCTACAGCGTGTTCCAGTCATTCCAGTGGTGGTTTGTCAGCAGTGAAGGGCATGGGTGTTGCTGTGTTTCCTTTTGGCATTAGGAGTAACAAGTTGGTTGGATTAGGGAAGCGTGAGTCTCTCCCTGTAGGAAAATATTCATCATCTTAACGTGGATTGCATATAACTCAAAACCAACCTTCATAAAAGCCAGTGAGCCAATATTTCAAGTCTGAAATTTTTGCTTTTAATGGTGCTTCCCCTTGGAACGAGTTTTACATAGCATTTGTGGTCTGTGATTTTCATACCATTTATAGTACAAAAAGCTTGCAGAGCTAACTTCACTGTGCCTTCACCTGTAAACCACATCCGCTCGTCTGAAGGCCCACTGCAGACATGTGAAATTGGAGGCGCATACGCAGGTTGAAGATTGTGGCTTTGCTGAGGGTTGGGGCCACGTCGTCTTTGCAGTCTCTGTGGCGGTGTGCACGTCAGCATAAAACTGCTAATATCGCAGCCTTGCCAGAGCACCTGCACACTTGGCTGCATTGCATCAGCTGCTCAGTCTCGATAGCTCCTGTGCTGCTGCTGCACGGTGTGTCACCCCGCCAGGCTTATCGCTGAGGGCTAGGGGGCTGAAGTGTCTCCCTGGGGGTGGGGAGGGGTTGGAGTCCAGCCTCCTCATCCCGTAGTTTGCCTTGGCTTTCAGTTTGTGCTGAGGAGTGATCAGAAAGAGGTTGGTGAAGTGTCTGTCGGGGTGGGGGGGGGTAACAGTTTCAGCATGTACAAGGCATTAATACCAACAGCTACCCCACTGTCTGTGGGAAAAACGAGTAGAGAGATGTTACAGAGGTTGCAGATGGGAAGCAAGAACTGTGAAATCCTACAAACATTTGCAGGCCAAGTGTGTTGTGCAGAGGGAGATGCTCCTGAGCCTGCGAAACGCTGGCCGTGTGTCTGGACCAAGCCACGATGCACACCTGAAGGGAGCAGTCAGAGCTGGGGGCCCAGGGGGAGCTTCTTCTTTCCCAGTGTTATAACTGGTGCAAGTTGTCATCACAGGGAACTTGGACTTGTACGTGTTTCCTTGGCCTGTGAGGATGTCCCTGGGCTCCTAAAGAGAACCAAGGATAAAGATTTAAGTACAGTCTCAGAGGCTGGAAGGTGCCTGAGAGCTTAACTTGATTAAGTTGATACTGGAATTGCTTCATGCCAGGGCTGAACCTTAGTGACTCAAATATAAATATTATGTAAAACACAACATGCTGCAATAGTATTTGTGAAACAAGCAGAGGAAACCTTACTGGCACAGTGGTGGTGGCAAGCAAGTTGGGGAGTTTCTCCTTATAGTCAGAGCTGGGAGAGTGGGAAGAAAAGCTGAGTAAGGGACTAAAAGCCCCCTTCAACAGGCTGGTGTGCATCACATGCTGCTCTGCTTGCCTTCTCTGCGCCTTTGTGCTGAAACGTGTTCCTGGCATGGTTGAGGATGTAGCTTGGGAGGCATCAGGTTTCCCGAGCAGGGGTGGGGGCTGCAGACCCTGGCTCGGGGAGCACTCACCACCAGCACTGGGGTGTGGTGTGGGGCCGTACATCCTCTGAAGGTGAGGTGTTAGATGCGAGGCTGCACGGGGATGTGTTTCCCCTCTGCAGGAAGGATATGGGCGAGTTGGAGAGAGCTGGCAGAAGGTAGATTTAGATTAGATATTAGGAAGAAATTTTTGACTGTGGGGGTGGTGAGACACTGGCACATGTTTCCCAGAGAAGCTGTGGATGCCCCATCCCTGGAGGGGTTCAAGGCCAGGCTGGATGAGGCTTTGAGCAACCTGGGCTAGTGGAGGGTGTCCCTGCCCATGGCAGGGGGGTTGGGACTCGATAATCTTTAAGGTCCTTTCCAACCCAAACCATTCTATGATTACCAACCCTGAACTGCTTATTCACTCTGTCCTAAGGGAGAGACTGTGTGCCCAAGACTTGACCCGAGGGTACGAGTGAGGAAGGTCCCTGTGTGTACCCTAAGCAGCCATTTCAAAACTGTGCCTGTGGGTTTTATCCTCCCCCTTCTTCTGCTGCCGTGGTTGCTGCTAACTGCTGAAGCCAGACTGGAACAGAACACGCTCGCCTTGCAGCTGGGTTTGTAAGAGTCATACAGTCTAAATACTCAGTTACTAAATTACTTCCAGGAACAATTTCAAAGTAATCCACAAACGCTCGGATACCCTCTCCCATGTGTTTGGTTTTCTGTTTGCAGCTTTGTTGTTGTTGTTGTTCCAACTGGCAGTTTTACTTACTTGCCCCACTGAAAGCAAGCACTGACTATTCTTGTTACTCCTGGCAGCTCACCGTTTTGGAGATGAAAGAGGGAAGACTGGGGCAGGGGAGAGGATGAAGGAAACTTTTTATCTAAGAGAGGAAGAGACGAGACACATGTGCACAGATCCTTTCTTCTAGTTCAGCTTTCCTGCTGCCTCTCTCAGTGCGTCCCTTCGGGGCATGGTTGGATTCAGGGAGCGCTTGGCTCCAGTCCGTGTCATTCAGTCCATCCGCCAGGCTCCTGTCCGGCACTTGTGGGCTTCCCATAGGTGTTGCAGGTTACCTGCAGTCGCTTCCAAGGTCGCTACAAGGTAAAACACCCAGTACTGTTTAGAAGTAGCAGAATGGAGCAGTGCAAGGAGCTTTTTCTGTTATCCTTTCTTCCTTTCAGATAGGACGGTCCTCCTTTTCACCTCTTCCAGCATTACTGGCATGTTGCTGTTGTATTACTGTCCTGGCTTACAGCTCCTGTACAAACTCTCCTCCATCCCTCTGTGCTCTCATCTTTTCCCTCGCCTTGGAGGAAACTGGGGTGTTTCTTGGACCAGGCAGTGGCATGATGTTCGGCTGTGCGTCTACCAGGAGTGATAGCTGTGTATGTGCTACCAGAGGTGAGAAAGCAAGCAGGGAAAGTTATTTCAGACACTTGTAGAGACCTGACAGTTTCTGGTCGCTGAGACCAGGAGTTGGAACTGCAGCTCGTTGCTGTTGGAAGGAGACAGGTGCTCTGGGCTTCACTGCAGAGAGGTGGTTTACATCAGTGCAGATAACAGGAGATCTCCCTCTGTGGAGTCTTACACTTTGCTGTTGACATGGTGTTTGGTTTAACATCAGTAAAGGGAGTTTTGCTGGCAGGACTCAAATGTGAGTTGGTAGGCTTTGCATGTAATGCTTCCTTTTTTTCAGCCAGCACTGACTGCTTGCTTGACTTGCAGAAAGTGACTGGAGATGCTGTTTATTTGTAAGAATGATAGTAATCCTTGTCCATTTCTTACATGATTTGACTAGCCAGAAGGAGAATCTTATGTGTATATCCCTGTTGGAAGACTGATTTCCGAACCTTTAAATTATTCCTGCTTCTTTCTTAACAGTTTTGGTCAGGCTTCTATTTATTGAAAGGTCAAAATGCCCCTTTTCCTCTTTGAAGGGGGCTGTAGCCACACACATTGGGTAATATCTAAGATCTTGTCTTAGTTGCATTTATGTGATTTCATTATGGTCATACTTTGTTTTTGTCTCTGAATATCTGCTACATCACGCTCATAGCAGGAAAATATAGAAAGCATTGGTGCGTATGTGACTCAGATGGATGATAGGGTTCCATATGAAAACAGAAAATGGGACTAGTTACACACGGGTGTTATTGCAGTCACTGAACCCAGGATGTGGCTGTAGACAAACAGCAAAGCTGCAGTGCCACCACAGCTGGATGTAGGGCAAGCTGGAGGAAAAGAGAGTTTCTGTTGCATGTTTATGGGTTGCATTGTCAAATGCCATTTGGGTTCTTGTCAGTATATAACAAAATATCTTAAGACCAAATGGTCTGTGGGCAAAGATAAATCTGCCCTTAAGGGGAAAGTGAGGCATGATGGGCTTTCCTCTTCACAGGAGGGGTTTTATTTTTTTCTTTGTGTACCTTCTTAAGATGATAAAAATATTATCAAAGGGATGTTATTCACTTATCCCTTATGTTTTGTTAAAAGCAAAGCCATTCTTTTTATACCTTACAGTTTAGGTGTAGATGGATAATTTGCATTAAATTGCAAATTGTATTGAGGATTAGGACTGTTCTTAATCAGAAGAGAGTCGGGGCAGCTTTCATTGCATTCCTCTTGTTAGTATTCCCATATTGCTCAGATACTTTTACTGTGCCTGGATGTAATGAAACCAAACAGGTGCCTAATTGCAGTTGAACATCCAAAATTTCTGTGCATCAGCCCATGTTTGGAGCGACATTACTCTCTTGTTTGTGATATTAGAATTTTTCCAGGTTGAGCAGAAGGGGTAGGATGGACACAGTTAAAATGCAAAGCCAGTGGTAGCCCCAACAGCGGGTGCTGTGTGTGCACCGTCAGTTAGTGCCTGCGCGGTCTCCAAGGGCAGGGGGAGGTGGGCCAGGGCACTGGGCAAGCAGCCAGGTGGGAACCCGACTGCAGAGCAGAGCTGAACTTTTGCTTGCTTTCAGCTTTTTTTATTCCATCCTTACCCAGGCTGGGGGGGGAAAAAAAAAAAAAAAAAAAATCAGGGGCAAATTAAAGTGTGATGATGAGTTCTTTCGAAGCCAAAGAAAACTATGCTTGAGCAGCTCCTGTATTTTGGCTACTTTATTTTTAACTGGGAGCTTGTCCAAGATGCTCCAAGTTTGAAAAGGGATCACTGCTGTGCAGTACAAAGCAGCATAGTGTCTCTTTAGGACTTGGGATATGTAATGAGAGGACTGAGCATGTTTACTTGGATACTATTTTAAAATATTATCTAATTATATGTAACTGTCAATGAGAGTTCACCAGCTCTCATGCTATGCCCAGGAAAAGTCTGAATGAATAGGCTGCTTTTCTGTCTGCCAGGGCAGTCTAGAATCAAATTCTAGGTCTTAAATCCGTGAGGTTGATAGGGTTAAAATTTTCTTTATCGGCATCCTGAATCTGGACAGCTTTAGTCAGACTTCACTGTCCAGACTGTCCAGACTCCCAACCTTTGGACGTGGGGAGAGAGGACTTCTGCAGCAGCTGAGGTGTGCACCTGCATTCAGTTTTATCAGTTAAAGCAACCATTCTGTATCTGTGCTTGGAAATAACTAGGAAGCTGGTTTTATGTTGCATGTAGTGCAATGCTAAATGCTGACCTCCCACCTCTAAGTATTAAGCTTCTCCAACTAGGCACCTGATGCTAAGCAGGCACTTGGAAGTGTATCCTCCAGTGAACCTCACAATATTAATAGATGTAGCTGAGCAGGAGCTCTCTAGCATGGGGAATGATTGCCTCTAATTGAAGAAAACTTTAATGAAGTATTTAAAAGAGCTGATTTGGATGGCAGCAGGCTGCTCAGAAGTCTCATTACTGCTGTGTTTTCCTTTTGGTCTGGTAGCACTGTCATCCTCTTTATCCATACCTATCAGACTTCTTATGAAATCTGCTCTTTGGATTCCTCATTTCAAAACCTGGTGCCTTGATTGCAAAGGGCAAACAGATATTTAAAATATCTTTTTTTTTTTTTTTTTCCTGACTTCAGCCATGAGAATTCAAAATGGAAAATAAACTAAATATGAGACTGACATAAAAATTCCTTTCTCTCCCACTCTATGGTAACACTAAACTAGGCTGGAACCTCTGGTGCATGCAATGAAAAGTTATGTATTTTTCTGCTTCTCAATATTTCTAACCTGTGACCATTTTAAGTGTCGTTAAACTTGTCATTCTTTGTTTTTATTCTTAACACTTCAGATTTGTGATCTTGGGTGACTTCAAAACCAGAAAAGTTTCTTCCATAAGAATCTCGGTTTTCAATTAATTGAGTACTAAGATTATTTTTTTCCCTTCAAATATAGGATACCATGATAAATAATTGTAACTATTCAGCATGTTGCAGGGTATCAGAGTAGTTGAAAGAATTCTGGAGACTTTCTAGGGTGGTTTGTAAGTAACCACAGTGATTGACTGTTCTGTTGGATCAATCTTACAGCTAAATCTGTTGTGAGGGTACAGCAAATCTGCAGTTACATCTGATGATACTCAGCACTAATAAGAAGAGTAATTACGATAGCAGCAGAAAGTTACTGTGTTTTGGAATGCAAATGTTAAGATGTTGTTGTACTGAGTAGTTTTTTTCCCCTATGTGTGGGTGGAGAGCAGTCTGTGTTGAAAGATGTGTTTTAGCTTGTTTGGCTTGAGTTCATAAAAAGTAAGGTTTCTCATTCTGGGGTGTTTGTTCTGAAGGCTTGAAACAAACACAAAGCTCAACGAAATCTGTGTTGTTACTCTTCTTTTTTTTTTCCTCCCCCCACTAGTGTTCTTATGAACACAAAGAAAGCAAGATGCCAAGGTTCAAAATGGGAGATTGCTGAAGTCAGCAGAGCATTTAGCATCAGTGGCAGTGGCACCAGAATTCCACTTAGTATTTATTTAAAATATTTGTGCTTTTCTTCCCTGCAGTAGGTCAAACAGGTTGGTTTTTTTTTTTTAAGATTTGCGGAGATGCTGTCTCTGTGTATTTGCAGCTAGAGAAAAGCTTGTCTTGGAACAAACTGGATTTTTCAGTGGATTAATCTGTCCCATAGCCTTGTAACAAGATTATGGTTTGTGCTGATTTGTTGCAACAGTACTGATATATCCAGTCATTCCAATAGCAAAATGCTAATCCCAAAGAAATAAATCTGTCTTCTTACTGGCAGACATAAAAAGAATAGGGGGATGGGAGTCTCCACTCTCTTGTTACGTATTAGCGGGTGATAGCTTGAGTTCAGCATCAGTTGGATTGAATCAATTTGATTGTATCAGGTTTATGTAGAGGGATTGGAAATTGCAGAAATAAAGCCTTATCTCTTTTCTCTTGATTGTGAAATATTTAGTGGTCACCCAGAGCAAAGTTTGGTCACAGTGTTGTGGGGCTGAAGGATTACATCAATGCGCACAGTACCCCAAGTCGCGATGTTAGGCAGTCTGAGGGTGATGCTGTCCTTGCCCCTTCCTCCCTAAGCAGGTAGGGTCAGCGAAGCAAACTGGATGCCCTGTTGTTCAGACATGACTGAAAATTGTTGCGACATGGCCAACCATAGCTAGCAACAGTTGTGTTTCATCCAAGAAAAAGGGTGTACAGTGCGGAGAGGCTTAATCTTGGACAGACTGTTTCTTGGGTAGATGCATCTTGCCCAGCTCTTCCTAAAGCTGCGAGAAGATTCAGTGGCTCTCCCTCCACCATCCAAGGCTGAGACAAGCGTAACTGCTGCGAACAGACCTTGCTGAAGACAAGAAGTTTTGGGCAGCTGAGTGTCTCAGACTGGGCTGGATGGGGTTGGATGATTCTCCAGGGCATTTCCTCTGCAGTCAAGGACCAAAGAGGTGGTCTGAAACTCTTGGTGAATTTGTGAGGCACAACCTGAGCTGGCTTCAATGCCTGGCCTCTCCTATGTCTCAAATAAAAATATTAAAAAAAAAAAAAATTTTTTTGAAGTGTAATGTAAGAAGCAATTCTGAAGAACAACTGGTTGAATATTAATTTGAGAGATGGCAAACAAGATTTTCAGTAATTTTGCCTGATCTTTGCAGCTTTAGTTGTGACTTTTTCCCTTTTCTTACTTTTGGCAAAGGAAGGAAGAAGGTAAATCATCTTAAAATGAGTATGAATTCTTATGCTTTCAGGGGAAGCCTTTCATCCACTGAAAGATGTGGAATCTATTCAGGTGATGGAAGGTCAAGTCAATATTACTTCGGATTTCTTTGGAGAGAGGGGTGTTTGATTGCAGTTTGAATCACGACAGAAATACTGGTTGATCCAGATAATAGAAACCAGCACGAATGCAACAATTAAATGGAAGCACATATTTAAAACTACTCAGGAAATTGTTTTAGAAGGAAGAAGGGAAACTGAAAAGTGAGATTGATTATCAACAGTCGTAGATATAACTGCAACTTTATTCCAGATCTTAGTGTTGCAAGCTCAAAAGGTTGTGTAGCTTTTGAGGACAGAGCCCTCTGCTTTCATCTTTTCCACTATGTTACAGACACAGACAGTCAGATGAAAACACTGTCAGGCTTTCCGAATGAATCTGCCCACTTTAAATTAAAAATTTAGTACACTACATTTTCTAGCCCTGAGATGTTTAAATTTTAACGTAGGTTGAGTTTGTTTTGGTTGGGTTTTTTTTCCTTTGTGCTCCTAGAAACTACAATATTTGCTCCTAGAAATTACAGTATTTACCCTTTTAACTCACTGGCAGTCTGTATTTAGACTTTGCATGATACACCCCCATACAGGTTGTTTTGCTTTTCTTTAAACAAAGAAGTTTGTCTGATCAGCTAGATAATTTTTTTTTTATCAACCTTTTTTTGTGTCTGCATGGATTGACAAAGTGAGACTGATAACGTGGAGAGGCTTGCCAAGCAGGTTTTTCTTCGGTAGCAGTAGTGTTTTCTACATTACATGCTCTTTTTACTTCTCTTCCATTAGGCATTTTATGCAAGAGTAACTCTTCCAAGCATCTGTCCAGTCATAGTGACAAAAATACCCGATTTTCTATCCTTGTAGATCCAGCGTTCATTAATGTTGCTCCCAGGGGGGTTCTTCAGGTAACAAAAATTTTTGGGGGGTTTTCTTTCCTTCCTTTGTTAAGAAACATTATAAGGATATTAATTTTTTCCATGTAAATTCCCATTGCTACTTCAAACTGGAAAATTCAGATGTTGTTCTTGTCCTAATGAACTTTTTCCTCTGACCTACATCATAGACCAGTGCAAGTTCTGTTTTTGTGGAAGAAATAGCACTGGCAGGCTGAGCAGCTCGTTGAGATTTGACTCAGTAACCAAGTGCAGTGCCAAAGCTTAAGAAAGCAAGCCACCCTACTTGAATGTCTTTGACATTCATTGGGGTATGTCTTCATAGATACATGCCCAACACATACTCTGGATATGATGCAGCATGCAGAAAACGAAAGGTTTGACTTCCTTCCCCCACCCTCCCTCAGAGTTCAGATGGAAGCTATTTGTCGTGAGGAGAGGTTGCACGACCTGCTAAATAATAATAATGAAATAAAATAAATTGTCCTAATTTGAATATTCAGACTTAACAAGAACTTTGTGTTTCTTCCCCCAAAATGTAAATTCCAAATTCAGCATTATAAAGGAAGGAAGCTTTAAGTATTAGTGAAACGATCTGCAGGAGGAGAGTCACCCGTTCTGGCAGTGAGACGTTGCTGCACTGATACAGCTGAGTGCTGGAGGTGAAGGATCGAATATTGATAGCAAAGTTGTAGCTGGGAAGTGGGATGGAAGCTGTCCCATGCACTGCCTCAGTGTCAGTCTGCCTGAAACAGCAAAACTATTAGGTGACTTCAGATGGAGTCTGTGCTTCTAAACGAAAAAGAGCATTTGCTCACTTGTTTTCTCCTCTTGATGACAACTCCTGTCAGATGGTCATGTATGACTGCAGGTATTTGATTAATAAATAGAATATCATGGGCTCATCTTCTGATGAGTTGTCACATGCTCATTTCTTTTGTTTTTCCTCCATTGCGTGTATTAAAGCCTGAGACAGTTATTGAGGAGTGCAGTTTTGTCTCCTAAGTGAAAGAATTCAAAATGCTCTTTGAATTCAGTTTCCAGTAAAAATTAGATGCTAAGCCTCAAAGATATTGGTAAATTGACTACTTGGAGTTCTCTTCCAGTAGCCTATTGCCCATGCTAACAGTATGGGGCTTTTTTGTGTATGTTTTTCAAAGAACTTGTACTCTTACTCACATAAAGGCAACATACTCAGTGCTTCTTGACTGCAAGCAATGCTTTCGTGTATCTCTGTGTCCAATGAGACCAAACTTGACAGTGAAAAATCTTTGTGATGCAGCCCAGCGTACACTGTGATTTTTTTTGGCTTACTTGTTTCGTATGGAATGGAAGAAGGAGTTGCTGTCTGTTGTTTTTTGTGGATGGTTATGCCTTGTTTTTTTGTTGTCTTGCATTTCAAGAGATCAGAAGCCCAAACAGGCAGGTGGCTGAACAAGAATCAAAGCGCGGGGAGCTGTTTGAAGATTGTGTAAAGAATGAGCCCACCAGTGTTTCAACACAGATTCCCAGATGGGAATGGCCCGGAGTCATGATTGATTTTTGGGTTTGTTTTTTTTTAAAGGCGAAAGGATGCTGTGATACCCAGCGTGGTTTTAACACGTGGTGATGCCACAGAGCCTAGCTTGTCAAGGCTGCAGGTACCTGTGGTGCTCACAGACCGTCATTGCCCAGGATGCTAAAGTTAGCACGGACAATGCCCACCGTTAGCAGGTGCTTGCTGTGCACAGCTGGGTGCTTCTGACCTGTGCACAGGCTCAAACATATCTTTGCACAGAACCATGAAGTCCATAATACTGTCCTTTTTTTTTTTTGTCCCCTTTTGTTTTGTTTTTTTTTAACAATAGATTATAACTTCATTTAATACTGACTGGGGCTGTGCTTTGTTTTTCCTGATATGGTAGGATAATGTTAAGGTGTATTTAATGCTTGGCTTGTTTGGGCCTCAGCCAGGGAAAGTCCAGTGAAGCTGCACGTCCAGTGAAGCAGATACTGTGTAAGTAAGGGTCCTCAGTGCGATGATAGCATGATAAATAAGAACCTCACTTCTTTCCTTTTTCCTGTTTCTAATCATTCTGCTTTCTCTTGGCTTCTAGTTGTTGCAAAATAAACCTTGGTTAGTCTTCTCTTGTGACACTAGCCACATGCTGACAGTTCTTGGTACTTATTTCACAGCAGACACCTTCACCTGACCAGACAGACACTTCTTTTTTGCTGTTCCACAAATTAACCCTTAATTCCTAGCAAATGTTAGTGCGAGCTCGAGTGGGGATAAAGTTAAAGTTCTTTATTTGTGTGGTTTGTAGGTACCTGGCTGAGCTCCCACTGTAATGATTTTTAATGTTACTGAGATCTTCCTATGTAATGATATGTTATGTGATTCTGGAACATTAGATGGAATAATTGAACTCACTACCTACTTAACTGACCAAGGCAGGCTGGGTGATGCACTTAATTGTACGGCATCTGTTACCTCGCATGCAGATGGTGTTTAGGCTTAATGTAAACACATGGCCCGAAGTCTTGATGAGTTTTCCCTGAGGTTTCGCAGGCATCTTCTTCACCAGCTATTTCACAAAAGCCATCTTAAGTTTCTCGCAAGCTCCTAGCTCTTTTCTGTAAGCCTTTTTGTTCCCGGAGGAGCGAATTCTGCGTGCTTGAACTGATGTGCAAGGGACAGCATTAAGCTCGCTTTACAGTCTTCTGTGATGAATGAGATGAGAGGAATGTCTCCGTAACCATCTTCCTGTCAGGAGGAGATGGTATCTAGTTCATCTGGTGTGTGTAAATGATATCTGTTACATTGCTGGAACCTTGCATGTGACTTCTCCTCTTTCTCTGAATTGCTCGGTAACTACTATTTTAGTGTCTCCAGACGCAAAGCTTATGCTTTCAGGCAGTGATGCAAACTCTTAGCCAAGATGACAAAGTGTGTGGCATTATAAAGCATTTATATTCCTGTAGATCTCAGCTTATTTTTAGCAGTGTAGTTTCTGTGAGTGAATGAGTCATGTTAGTCTGCACATTTTGCAGTGATTAGTGTCTCAGTCCTAGGAGGAGAACCTAAAAAGTTGGGTTTTTTTATTTGTTTCATGGTTTTTCTTTAGTGGTTGGTGCTGAAAAGTCATTGCTGTCTTTGGCAAAACAGAATATGTGCAACCTGTGCGAGTTTTCTTGTATGGATTTTTTTAATTGTTGATTCAGAAGAAAGGGAAGAGGAGGTGGGAGTGCTTGGACCCTTCAAAACTGGAGTGGTCTTCAGTTCTGCTCCTGAGGCTTTGCCTGCGACATTTGGAAATTGTGAAATGCTAAACTAAATAAAAGTGTGTGTCCTTAGAAAGTAAGCAGTGGCAGCAGCCTGCAGGGAGGTCAGTGCTTGCTTCAAAAGAAAACAGCTTCCTCCTCTGCTGCAGCATTGCCGTATATAAACTTGGTCCCTGCGCATAGCCAGTCTCTCTTTTCTCACCTGGTTCTTAAAAACTGCAAGTGAAAACAGCAGTTCATCTCCAGACTTGTAGATCAAGGTATCCTGCTCCCAGTCTTGCTACAGCTGTGAACTGTTAATTTGAGATTGGAGTGTTTATAATGATAGAGCCAAGATTTGGATGATGTGGATGATCCAGTTTTGGAACTGGAAAGAATTGTTAAAGAAGTATTGTCATTTAATGTAGGTGGTATTTAGTAAGGATGGGACTCTGGATTAAGCAATTACCTTTTTGTTTTTTAACTGTATCGACATGTGAACAACTTTCCTGTTATGGTCGGCATGCCCGCAGCCCGTCAGCAAGGGTGGGCTTTGCAATATTTGTATTTTTTAAGAATTGTAAGGAAATGGATCGTGTAATTAAAAGATGGTAATACCTCGTATTTACAATGAACACATGAACAGGTGTTGCAGTGCTGCTTCAGTGGTGTGTGGTGAAGTAGCCCGAATACTGGTCGTGGTCAGAGTGCTTATAGGAGGACAGCCTGGGTAGGAACATACCGGCTAACTTTTCAGTTTGGAGATGAAGCTTTATTGTCAGGCAAGGATGGGCGTTGACACCTTATTTGGGGTTTAGGCACTGTTAGCAAATCATGGGTTTCTTAGTCTCGGGCATTATTGCGAATAAACTTGACTCATATTTTGGAAGGAGGGAGGCAACTTGGGGAGGGGCGGGGAATTGCATGTGATAGATAATTCATTGCTTCTATGGTTTTTATTTAAAGGAAAAAAACAACTCAAGTATTTGCCTGTGGATTCTTTGTGGTGGTTTAATTATATTGCAGTCATGTGGGGTGGAGAGGAGAGGGTGAGGAGATAGAGCTAATCCATATTTGATCATAAGAGACAAAACTGTTACTAAAGATGAGTGGCCTGCATTCCCTGTTTTCTCATGGCCTCTGACTTTTGTGTAAGCAGCAGTGTAGGAGTATGTTGAATAGGTGAGAACCAAGTTGCGTAGCTGGTGGATGTGAGGACTGCTGAGTTCTCTCCCACATAGTTAAAATGTGATTAACGAAAGGCTTGCATAACTTGTGTTACTGAGACGGGGTGGGGGGGATCAGTCTGGATGTGTGTGGCTGTTTTGCAGGGTACGGTTGGCTGAGAAAAGTGCAAAGGGCTGAGTCTGGGCTGTGCTTGGGCTGGGAGCTGAGTCCTGTAGCCAGGGTCTGAGGTGTCTCCTGCCAGAAGGGCCCTCCGCTCCAGGAGGAAACCGCTTTAAAAGGCACTGAACAAGTCTCAGAGGGGGAGAAAGACTAGAAGAAAATGGAAGAAAGAAGAATGTACTGCAACGTGCTGTTGCCTTCAGTCACGTTTGACTCTTCCTTGTATTTCCTCCCATAGCACAGAGGCCATCATTAAGCCAGGTGTTTTTGCAAGTCCATTAATCCCTTGGGTGACAAGAAGCCTCTTCCTATACAGCAACCCTAGGAATCTGGTTTGCCCATGGTTAGGAAAGATCAGGGCTTGGTAAGGACAGACCTGCCTGCTGTAGGGGAGCTGGAGGGACCGTGACCTCCCCGTTGCATCTGCTCCACCTCTCCTCGGCTCAAACTCCTGCGGCAAAGCACGAAATTTGTTTCCGATTTAATCGGTTTGAGCAAAAAATTGGTGTAACAAGAATTGTGGTTTCCAAGGTTCTGTTTAAAAAAATTACAGCTACTTCCAGCTGCAGACTTAATTACATAGTCCCTCTTGGGCCTGCCTTAGTAATTTTCTTTTACACTCACCTGTCCCACCCAGTTTTAGCAGAGTAATGGCTTACAGGGATCGTGGCATGTGAGCCATGACTGGTTGCACCTTTTCATCATGGGTGTCTTTATCATCCTGAGAATATCTTTCTCAGACTCTTCAAGGATGACCCATACTGTAATTATTTCCCTGCAGTCCTGGGTGTAGAATCCCTCCTTCCTTCAGGTAACATTCTGAAGTTATATCAACAGATTGTAAGGCAGAGAAAAAGCATACCAGAGATGCTCTCTGTTTTCTTCAAAATTTGTGAAACTAGTAAAATACTAGTTCTTCCCTTAGATGTCATTGGTTTTATTTTTTTGTAGGATGGAATAATTACGAGTTTCCAGGGATTATAGAAAGCCTGAGTGTAACTCTCTGAATTTAAACATGAGTTTCTAATGATACCATGTATTATTATTATTTTATTTTCCCCCAAAATTGTAACCCTCTGCAGCAAACTGAAGATAATTTTTATACATATTAGGAGTTACCCTGTGAGCAGAGAATGGGAGATGCTCAAGGTCAGATTATTTGGTAAATTTTAGCGAGTGCATGAGTTCTCTAGCAAGTATATCTGAATTTCCTTCAAGACACAGGTGGGACCAGGGAGTTCTCCGGTGCTGCGTGGCAGTTTTGCTGCTCTTCCCCTGGCTTTCCGAGGTCCCTTGTCCCAGCGCGCTGTGGGTGGAGGGGTGGTGCTTCCCAGGGAGCAGGAGCTGTTAGGCAGCCTGGCTGGCTGGGTTGCCAAGGGCTGTGGTCCAAGGAGCACTTGGAAAACAGTTCTTGAAACGTCCTGCTTAGCTGGAAGCTACTTTCTGTGCTGTGGAAAAGAAGGAAACCTGGAAATAGCACCTTCATGGGAGCAAGAATAGCCAGAACTAATGAGATCTGTATACCTTTGGGGTTTTTTTGTTCCCCCCCACGCACACACACACTCCCATAGCGGCAGTTTATCCATGATTATAAGTTAAAGCCCCAAATGTGCAAAGCAGGAACTTTTTTTAAGAGCCATGGGACAGCACACCCAGGGAAGTCCATCTCTTGGACCCTAGGAAGGTTGGGAGGGGTCTCTCCCATGTTTAGACAAACAGAAGTTTCTGGAGGGCACGAGCAGAATCCTGTGGCCAGAGAGTGTCAGAGCAGATGGTCGTAATGGTCTCTTCTGATTTAAAATCTAACAATTCTCACGCACACCAGTTGCTGCATTTTCAATCGTGTAGGAGGTGCTTTCTGATAGAACGGGAGCATGAAATCAGGCAGGAATGGGGTGTGCAGTAGCCATTGTCTACGGTGGAAAAGATTGTTGTGGGCAAAAAAAAAAAAGCTAAATGGGAAGTATCTCTCATCTGCAGAGATTGAAGAGAGGAAATTTCTGGTGCCCCAGTTTGAGGAAGGTCTCCTTCTTCCACTGGCTTTTAAGAATATAAGAGGGCAGCGAAGAGAACGTGCAGTTTGTTGTAGTAGCTGAAGGAGATGGGTTTTGTCCAAACTGGATTCTAGGGCTAAACTACTTGCTTTGTTTTTGGCTGTAACTGCAGAGGGCTGGTGGGAGAGAGGGAAAACGAAATTTAAATCTTTATTATTCTTGGCCGTGTTTCATGTCTGCTAAGTGTTCCTGAAAGTTCACGTAGCTGCTTTAAAGGTACCTTGAGAAAGGCTGTTTTCTGTGTGATTAACACAGAAGTCTACTGAGCAGGACTGCAGTATATAATAGTAGTCTGCCGTGATATGCCCCGCTCTGTGAAACTTTGTTCCTATGTGCTTGGGATGTGTAGCTGGCGCTTCGAGTCGTCTGTGTGATGTGGCTCTTGCAATTGCTGGAAAGCCAAGCAAAGCACTCTAGTTCTGGTCAGGCAGGTCAGCTGGGGGAGGATGGGAGAGTACTTGATGGAAATGCAGAGGACTTGGTAGGGGAAGAAAGGAGAGCTGGATCTCTGGCTGTGTTTGGGATGGTTTTGACAGAGACCACAGTACAACAGAGGGCATTGCAAAGATGAGCTGGATGTTATCTAGGGAAGCTTCTGGATGAATTTTTCTCTGAGAGAGGACTTTGGTGTGTGCTAACATTTTTTTTTTTTTTCCCCTCAAGTGGCAGGATTAAGTTTACAGACATGGGAATGGCTAATTAAGCAGTAACTTGCAAAGGGGTAGAATGACAAAGCTGAAATCTCTGTATCTGCAAGTGTGATATGCAGTTGCTTCCTAGTGACAAACAAGATTTGGCTTCAGGTGGCTGTAGGGTAGCGTGATGCTGATCTTTCAAAATATGAAAATGTACTTATGTCCTTTATTTGAAAATTAAGAGAGCTCTTAAGTATTTGTATTAAGTGAGATAGGAGGACGTAAATAAAGATGAAAAGTCTGTTTATGCATAAAGCTGAAAAAGGAGCCCCAGAGCCACTGCTGGGTAATCTGGATTACATTTCTATGGTATTGTATTCAGGCACTGAGCTGTTTTGGATTTTGTTTCTGTAAGGTAAAGTGTTTACATTGCAAAATTAATACTGTTTAGCATTGAAACTTACTTCATTGGATTTTTAAATATAAAAAATAACCGGTAATAAGAAAAAAATGTTTATTATGAAATTTTACTAATTTTTCATGCAATAAGTGTGATTTTTTTTCATTTTTTTTTTAAACCCTTACATCTGTTTTGCAGGAGAAACTGTAGAAGGCCTTCGAGAGAGCGATTATCTTCTGATTCATTCATGTCGGCAGTGGACAACAATTACAGCTCACAGTCTGGAGGAGGGTCACTACGTCATAGGGCCAAAGATAGAAATCCCTGTGCATTATGCAGGTAAAGCTATTGTTGACCTGAAATACAAATTCAAAGAGAATGAATTACCTTCCACTTCCATTGATCACTTTATCTGACAGGGTGAGGCTAAGGCTCTGGTGTTGGTGACTGTGACTTAACTTTTCAATAATGTTACGGAGCGCAAGAGATATTAACTTATTCCCAGAGCAGCACATTGACAGAACACGTAGCTATGTAGAAGAATTGGTTTCAATTTGAGAATAATGAATTGCCAGTATGTCTCATCTGTGAATGTGGTGACAAAAATGTGAAAGTTTGAAAATGACTTGAAATATTCAGTCAAAGATGAAGTGAATTTTACACTTCATTGCATACCCAAGCTGGAGGGGATTTTTTATAATATTTCCATGTCAAAAGCCAGGGACCCTTCATAATAATACAGCAGCTTTATGCTAATGTTCCTCTGTACTTCCTTGTCACACTCTGCCATTTTGGATGGTGTAGTAATACTTTGTTCCAAGTAGATAAGATGCAACTAATCCATATTTATTTTATTATTTCAGATTAGTTTCACTTTTATGATAAATTATTTTTAGTACTGTTTCCTACTGCTTGATACCCCTCTTCACAAGCTTGAATAGAACAAAACTATACAAGTGGGAAGCACTTATCTTAATGCAGTAGATACAAAAATTCAAAAAGCTGAAAAATGTGAACTGAAAGAGCCATGGATATGAAGCAAAGACCTGGGCCTAGTGTTTTACTTGGTCTTATGTATAGCCAGTTGTCAGCTGAATAGCCTCTTCAGCTCTCTTATGTTCTCTTAAAATTTTGGTGCAGTGAGGTGTGTGCTGAGTTTTACAAGAGCTGACTATATGTTTTATTTCAATTACACCAGTGCTGCAACTACAGTGATGCACTCTGTTTTAGTGATGAAACATACCAGTTGCCTTCTTACATACTGTTTTTCCTTGCACTTCACTTCTGGAAAGTTAGTTTTTTTAAGATGTGTTTAAAAGCATTGGTGTAGTGGCATATAGTGTCGTAATATAAATGGCTTTAAAACTCCCTGAAATCAGACTGTCTTAGTATAAACATTTTTCTGGTGCCTGTGCTTAGTAACATCAATATTTTTTTTTTTTTCACCTCCTGGCTGCAAAGGTTTCTATGCTGTGGCCAGATAAACACTTCAGTTCCTTCCAACTGAACAGCACATTTTAAAATCTTCACTGTGATTCCTAGAAGAAGGAGAAGAGAAAATAAACTGGTTATTGGCATGAAAGAAGACTGGATCTTAAGGGGTTTACTGAAGTGTGGTTCTTAATTTTTAAAGAAATTGACAAAGATCTGCTAAGCATGGTCTCCTGACTCTTCATGCTTCCATTCATTCATAGTTTAAATGTACACAGATACCATCAAAATCTGTCCCCTAAGATATTGCAAAAGTATCAATTTGTTTTTCTTCCTGGCTTGTGCTAATGTAGGAAGAGTGTGTGTTTAGGTGGCAAAACGTGTTTTTCTGTCAAACAATCTCCAGAAAGTTCCCTGCCATAAACCCTTCGTAAATGAGATGAAAATACAGGAAATTTCAGAAATTGCCATGGTAGTGAGGGCACTTACTGAATATATGATGGGCTCTAATGCTGCCAAAGGAACCTCACAAAAACAGTCAGTGCTAACTTGCAGTACCAGAGCATGTCTGATGGGCTTGCCTTTAAGAAAGGAGAGATGTGTCTAAGCAGGTGAAGGTTTAGTTAGCAAAGCAATCTGGTGCTTGGGCAGTAGCATCTAAATGCATTTAGAAACGTCTTCCATACCTAAAAGGTAAGTTTATGTTGCTGTGGAGTACCATACAGAAATCTACAAGCTAGTGCTGCATTGTGCAGTGCCTCATGGCATCACTGCTTTGGGATCCAGAACCCCGCACAGAAGAGGTGAAGTTTAACCTGGCAGCCTAAGAAGACTTGTTGGGTCGGGTACTGACCTGACACAGTTAAGCTGCTGGCTCTGGAGCAAGCTCGGACATCTGCTCTACAGTGAGCTCTGGGAAAGCTGGAAGGTGGGAGCACTCCAGGGATCATTACCTTTCTGAGGAGGACCTGCTGCTACTGAAAGGTGGTGCCGTCAGGTGGTTATTGCCATGTGAGCTGGCTGGCACAGTCTGTTCACATACAAGAACTTTCCATCTCTGCAGAAAGTACAGCTAGAACGGTTGGCAGAATGTTTGTATAGGGCTTAGCTATTAGTTCTGTTTTTAGGGGAGGGGTTTTATGCCCTTATAGGCAGATGTTTGTAAAGTGTATTGCTAGATAAACTTTGGATTATAGGACTGACTTTTTTGCATGCTTTAAGTTTCTGTCAAGACACGTATTATGAACACAAAGCTGACATTACTACTTATACTGCCCTTAAACGTTGAACAAAAGAGTTAATTAAAATTACTTTCTAGGTTTGTTTCTGCGTTAATGGAATAACTACTTTTTTTTTTTTTTCTCTCTAGTAGAATTTTAGTGTAGCAAATTGCAGCATGATTTTGGTTGCAACAGTTGAGCAGGAAGGGAAGTTGAAACATGTTATTGTCCTGAGATTATGGGCTGAAGTACTACAAAGTTGTCACATATATAAATACGAGTATAAAGTAAACCTTATTTTGCTGTTTGCTAAATCAGGTTTTGATACCCTTATTAAGCCTAAATACAATAAAGCCTTATTAAAGAAGGAAAATGCTGTATTTTACATTTAAGTGAAATCTCATTAACAGAACCTGAGTTCTGCCATCCTGCCGATTTCCTACTGGGAAACTGCTACCCTGGTTGTCTCTGTTGGAGATGGCTGACATGGTTAATTTTGGCTGTTGCTGTCAAAGAACAGTCATATATGAGAGCTGTTAGTCTAACCGTTCTCTCTTGAATAGTCTTTCCAATCTGCTTCTTTTTAGAGTAAAAGCTAAAGTTAACATAGCGTCGAGTTCAATTTTTGTGAAATTAAAACCAAATGCCTAATGTGCTTCTGGCTCTTAAAACAAAAGAGGTCTTCATGTGCATATGAACTACAGGCTGGTCAGCCTGACCTCGGTACTGGGGAAGATTATGGAACAGCTCATCTTGAGTGTGCTCACAGGGCATGTACAGGACACCCAGGGGATCAAGCCCAGCCAGCATGGTTTCATGAAAGGAAGGTCGTGCTTGACCAACCTGATCTCCTTCTATTACCAGGTGACCTGTCTAGTGGATGAGGGAAAGGCCGTGGATGTCGTCTACTTGGACTTTAGCAAGGCCTTCGACACCATGTCCCACAGTATTCTCCTAGAAAAGCTAGTGGCTCATGGCTTAGACAGGAACACCCTTTGATTTGTCTCAGTTATCACAGAATACATTTGAGACTCCTGAAAGCAATTGAAGTCACAGTCTGAGGACTCCAACACTGTGGTCCCCAGGTGTTGCCTGACCCTTCTTGTGTTACCTTCTAGGGCTATATAGCTCAAAGCTGTCAGAAGTGTTTTTGAGGATTCATTGCCTCAAGCTGCAGAAGTCTTCTGTTCTGACTCTGAACACCCCAGGTTCAGTCTGTTGCAAATGCCCGCGTTGCACAGCCACAATTCCTCATCAGTGATTACAAATCAGGTTGCTGATTTGAAAGTTGATGGAGCTGGATGTGGCTGCTTAAAACTTGCTGTATGGAAAGGGCTGTGGAAGGGCCCATGTGTGTATGTGTACCCTCGCCTACACAGTGTAGTCTTTTCTTTCGAGGGCTGTGCTAATGTTGGTGAGTGTATGCAATGAAAGAAAAAGTACTTTGGGATGGGTTGGCAGCATCTAGGTTATTTTGCCCCAAATACTTCCTACCATGTTTAATCAAATCATAACAGGACCTTTACTGTTGTTTTTTAGGGCCTTATCTCTCTTGTTGGAACTGATAGTTCATTTGCTTTTCTGTTCGTTTAAGGGTTTTTTCTTCTGAGAGCAAAGCTGTTCCCTTGAGATAATGTTTAAAAAAAAAAATAAAACCCCTACCATTTCTTTTTGTTTGAACTTCTACCTAGCTTTGTCCAAGGTTTGGAGGGAATACCTCTTGCTTCAGTGCTGCCATCAGTGTGCTCATAGGAGGCAAGTAATCAAGAAAATACTTTTATTAAGACATTAGAAAGTAACACCCTATTCCAGGGTGTGCCACGCTCCAGCACATCCGGGGTGTTGGAAATACTCTTCGTGTGAGCTCACACCTCCCTGCCACATCAGTGAAGGCATGCAGTTGCTAATACAGAGTAATCACTGGTGCCCTGTCCAGTTGGTTACCTAAGTGTGCTGATAGCTTTCTTAATGTCTTTTAAATGAGGAAATATAAAACCTTGTCATGTGAACCTTCCCCAGGTGGGGCAGCGGGTGGGAATGAGTCAGAAGTCCCTTTTCTGGTGTTAGAACCCGTGTACAATGCATGTCCTACTGAAACCTGTTTCTACTGGTTTGATTTGTTAATCATGGAGCAGTGCCTGATGGGCCTGTTCCTCGCTGTGTCCTGCTGGCACGGAGGAAGACGCTCTCTGCAGGTCTTCTCAAGAGTGAACTTGCCATAGAACAGGAGAGGTCTCAGATTTTGCAATGTGCAGCCGCAGAAGTTTCTCTCCCGTGTCCAAAGGCATGCCTGCCTCCAAGACACAATTTTACAGCTCCACCAGGCCTACTGCTGCCCGCTCTGGGGTAGTCAGACCTTGGAGACTGAGGGAGGACAGTGCTGAAGTGTGGCATGAGTAAGGCATCTCCTCTTTGTCTTGAGATGGTGACAGCAGCTGCTTGTGCTCAGTGCCCCACGTAAAACTGTTTGATCTGAGGTCTGGAAGAACTTGGATTTTTATTTTGGTGATACTGAGCACTCTTACATACTTACAGTATGTCAGGTTTTCTGTAAGTATGCTGTATGGCTCTCGTCATGGCCCTGGAGAGAAGAGCAAACATAAGACTGCCAAACGTCCTTTGCTTGATGACCTTACGCTGTCTGCTGCCAATTTGTATTACTTTGGGAACGGAGGCATGCTTCCTTGTCTTACATTCGGTTTAGTCTCTTTGCTCCCTCAAGTGCAATTCAATACTGTCTCCTGGTCAAGGAAGGTGGCGTTGGACAAAGAGCCCTCTGTCTGGGGCTTTGCCTCCCTGGGAGCAGCATGTGGTGTCAGGGAGAGCTACGCCTGTTCTGCTGTGTGAGTGGAACACCGCAGCTCTCCTGTACTGGGGTGATTTTTAAGTTCCAAGAGGTGAGCGAGGTCCAAGATAGGGAGGGACGCTGCTCTGGAGCATGGAACTTAGGTGACTCCTTTCCAGCCAACAGGTGCACCACTCCCTGATACGAAACGTGTTTTGCATTTTAATTTTGTTTTGCTTTGAACTTAACCTGGCATTCAGCTGTTGCGTAGTTCTGCTGGAGCTTTTGTGCTGCACAGCCGAATATAACTTCTAGAGAACAAGGCCCGAATGCGGTGCTGCTGCGAGAGGCAAGCTGTCATGGGGCTGTCAGCTCATAAATGGTTAATGAGTGTATGTCCTCAGAAGAAAACCAAGACAAAAAAACAACCTGCACATTTAACCCTCCCCCCTCCTGCCCCGGTACTAAATTTTGGGTTGTTTTTGTTTTGTTTTGTTTTTCTTGAAAAAGGTTGTGTGAACTGAAAAGCAGTTGGAAGTTTGAAAGCTCTTCTTTGCAGATGCTGCCAATAAATGCACTGCCTCCAGCGTATAGTCTTCGCACTTAGAGAAATACGACTTTTGTAACTCTGAATACTTGACTGTGTGAGGTTTCCTGAGAATTGCAACCTTTTTCTCCCCATAAACCTACAGAAGAAAGTCTATTTGGTGTTCATTTAAAGGTCTGATTGTAGAGTTGTGCCAAGGGTGTTGCAGAGGGAGAGGACGCTGGTTTTTGTGAGCAGTGCGTGCCTCTTCAGCTGTAAGTCTTAGATCAGTAGTGTCTGAAACACTTGTAATTGCCCTTATAGCATAATTCCATGCTGCTGCTGTCAGGGAAATGATTACGCCTTAAAATATATTTATCTACTTGCTTTTAGTTTAATTGCTCGCTCCTTTTTCCCCACAAAAGACTGAGTTTTTCTATTCTAGTCAATAATACCTTAGTAGTCTGGAAACTGTCTTCGTATTCCTGGATTTTTCAAACCTATCACCCTGAAATAATAGATGAACTGTTCTTCCATATGTGAGCAAATATCTGTATTCTTAATTTTTTTTTTCTTCCCCACAGATTTACCTTCAAGTTAAGTTGCTGTTAGATTCCCCATGGTCCTATCTGTTATTCCACTTTTCTGTGCATACTTAGATTTTGGCAAATGCCTCTCCATTGATCTACAGTACAATATCAAAACACAGAATCAAAATGCAGGCACTGAAGTTGCTGGTAAAGATTTCTTTTGCACCTGTGAGTGCACATGTTCTTTCTGTTCCTTCATCTCCCCCCATTACGCAGTCTGGTGAAGTGGCAGCTTTTTACCTAAGTTTAAGGAAGTATTGTCCTTTTGTCTGACCACTTGTATTGGAAAATGTCTTCTATTTTGCATTTTGTTTTATAACCATTAAGGAATGTATACATATGTTTTCCCTTTTTTTTTTTTTTTGCTTGCTTACTTGATTTTTGATTAAGCAGTTTGTCCTGAGCCGAAGGAGTTTGTTCTGAGGGTATATGGTACTTGATTTCTAGTATTGTGCACTGGCAGCTTCCCAGAATGCAAGCTATGGATCAGAAAGACCTTTCCAGTCTGGGGAGATGGTTCAAATTTAGCTTCTAGGGAAACAGCAGTGTGCAGTTCTTCATCGGGTTGCACTGCAGAGAATCTTTCAACTTAATCTCTCTGGAATCAGCCAGACTTTTTTGCAGTGCCTAGTTTCCTTAAAGTTATCATCTTCATAAATTATAATCAGTGGATTGTGAGATCGCTTCACTCTGTAGATATATACACAACCTTATGTCTACACGAGATTTTTGGAGTCACCTGCAGAATTTGTAGAATTTGCTTGACGTTCAGTTTGGTGGCTGTATGTATTCAAGTTTGTATTCAGCCTTCTGGTGAAACCCCTGTTTTCTCTCTGTTTTAGTTCCCATTCACCTTCCAAGCCTTGCTGCCTCGCCCAGCTGAAATGTCTGAAACTTCTGTGGAGTCTGCAGCACTCAAAGGCTACTTCTCTTTGATGTAATGAGAACAGTAGGGTTAGTTCACAGGGTAGTGTTATTCTAAGTGATGGAGGAAGAGTCTGATTATGTCCCAGAAGTTCATGGAAAGAAAATACCTGCATTTTCTCTCTTGCTTTCCAACCTGGAATAAGAGTTTGTGGTGCGTACACACCAGTTTGTACTATGAAATTAGTTTTGTTTCATGGGGTTTGCTTGGTGCCTTAAAGGAAACAAAAATTTGTGATGACAGTGGTATTTTTCAGTCCTATCTCATTGGGGTGCTAGGTGGGAAGAGGTGTATGCTTTCAGATATAACAATCATGCTCATCTCTTCTTTGACTTCAACAGGAGTGTAATCTTACCCTTGTTTAAAAAAAAAAAAAACCAAACATTTGGCTAAGCATTGAACTTTCTGTATTTTATTTGTGAGATGGGAAAGGAAGTAGGAGGAGAGAGGGAAAACTTGCAGTACAACTGATGATTGGAAGTATCACACATTCCTTTCAGATTTCCACAGTTCTTGGCTGTTACTCTAAGTCTGCAAACTTGCAGCTTGCTGAAATTCAGCTGTGACCTTATAAGCATTCACTGTAAGGTGGATTTTTTGTTTTGTTTGCTTGTTTCAGGTCTCTGTGAGCAGCAAAGAAGCTGATAGGAGCTGCATCAATTAGGAAGGAGCTCCAGAGGCTTGTACAAAAGAAATTAACTAGGGAGGATGACTTTTTGAAAGATTGCAGTTGAGGGAAGGGTAGAATAGCAGCCAGGAAACTGGTTCCCAGAAGATTGGGCGATGGGCTGAATCACAGAGGATTTGTTCAGCGTTGCTTGAATTACTTTGCCTTAGCTCCTGGCTGGTACAGTGGAGCACTGGGCTCGTTTGCATGATGCTAGAAAGTCTTAAGTGCTTGGGAGAAGAGTCTTAAAAGCTGCCTGACTTAACCGCTAGGAACCTGGGAGGAAAAGGCTGATCTCCGCTGGGAATTTGAGGTGTATTTAGGGCTGCACTCGAGGTTCCGGTCTGATACCACATTTCCAGTCACTTGAGGCTGCCCTAAGTACTAGCTACAAGGAAATTGGGAACGTGGCTCCTGTGTTCCCAAGAGGAAGCTGTTCTCCTCTTTCGTGAGGCATACTTTAAAGATTTAAAAGGGAGGGGATGCCTGAACACTACAGCCTACCAAGCTGGTAAGCTCTTGCCAGCAAGGTTGGGGTAGGGGAGAACTGCCGGCTTCTAGGCACTGTCTGGGGAACAAGGCATGAATTAAGTGTGAAGCTGCTTCACCCTTTCCTACCCTGAAGTAGATGTTCAGGTATGTAGAAAACCAACTGTTAAGCTTTAAAGGTAGTTAGAAGCTCAAAGAGGGTCTGTTAACCTGTAACTTCTCACCTGTTTCCTAAAGCAGGAGTTTTACAGATTTAGCAGAATCCATCTGGCCTCAAAGCTGACCCCTAATGATAAAAGACAATTAAGAGAAGGTAGTTGTAAAGGTCACTGTTCAATCAGTAAAAAAAAAAAAAAATACATGCTTTCCCTTCTGTGCAAACCTTGAGGAAGAATTTTTATAAAATCTGTTTGAGCTGAGAAGTCGTATGTTTTGAGTTGATAGTTCATGATAGTTAATAATAATGCCTTTTGTTAATCTCTTACTTAACTCTGGTGCATGAAGTTGGGTTCATGTTTTGATATGAACGGAGTAGCAGGTGCAGAAGAAAGCCAGCACATATGACTGCTATGAAGTCTGTAAAAAGAATGATGCAGTCACCAGTTTGACTGTCCCATGACTCTTACTCTTACTTGGATCGTAGTGCATGCTAGTAGCAGATAAAGATTTTTGCAGAGAAGTACAGTCCTTAATGCTTAGGGGATTTGGGTACGGTTTACTGCATACTTTTTTTTTTAACTTCACTTGGCTGTCTCTTCTTCTTTGGTTTCAGTTTGTCTCAAGTCATCACCTCTTTTTTCCTTTGCCAATATTCTGACTTGTTACATGGTCTAAGTCTCCATGGGAATTTGAGAGGGAAGAAACTGCCATGAGCTTCCTATGATTAGTCTAAGAAATCTCTTTCAGACTGTCCTTTTTGGTTCTTGGAGGGGAAACTGTTACAACTGAGCTAACATGGCAAACAAGCAAGGCAAAAATTGTGAATGTCTTTCCTTTCTGTAAATACACAACCCTTCTGGCAGGAATGTACGGCAGGGTTTTGGATAGGTCGTGTGTGTTTGGGGGAGGGAGCTGCAGGGAAATCTGTTGCACAGAATGATGTCATCTTGTGAATTTTTGGATGTCCAAACAGACTTTTTTTTTTCCCCTGGAGCCAGTGTTTGCTGCTCAAAACAACCGAAAGGAAGTGCGGTAGGAATTCTTCGGTCAGCATCTTCCCCATGGAAACCAGTGCACTTCATGTCTGGGAACAAGAGCTGGTCACGTCAGTGCTGCCTGTTAAAGCAACTGACATCACGGGTGTCTTAGGCTTCGACTGAAGTACTGTACTGATTGGTGCCAATAGGAAAATAAAACCATGCTATTTAAGCCATGTATAACTCTGTTTATATGGAGAATGTAATTTGTGTGTTTAATTTAGCCTGCGATCCAAGACAGTAATTCTGCTGTGTCAGGGAAAGGCAATTCTGGTGAGCTTTGAAATGTTGAGGAGTGGAAAAACTGGCTTTTTTCTCTGTCGTGAGCTGCTGTGCAGAGATTTTCTGTTCTCAGTTGGCAGAGATTAACTTGTTTCAGTGTGTGTGTGGAGGAAGCTATTAACACTAATAGCAAAGGTGACCAGTACTAACTGGATAGGAGAAACATGAGTATTTAACTTCTCATGCTGAAGGACCGAAGCATTAGAGGGAAACTGAAGCCTATGCTTATTTCCCTCACACTTTGTGTACAAACATAAAGCTCAGTTTCTTCCGCTCATTCCCTTTACCGCAGGCGAGACTCAACTCTTCTTTTGAACCGGAGTGCACAGTTTGATCCCAAAGGCAGGCAGAGCAGGGGCAAAGAAGGAAATAGAGTGTACGTGTGTATACTGTATGGGAGCTTTCCTGAGTGTCCTCAAACTAGGAACGCCTGGCTGGTGAGCCACCTGTCACAAAATCTACAGTGCTGACAGATGTTACTGTCATCTTGGATGGCTGATAGCCTATGTAGAGTAAGAAAGACCTTTTAAATCTAAATGCTAAGAAGGGTTGTGTTTTTAGGAGGAGTCACCTTCACAGCTCTTTAAGTATTTGTCACCAGCTCAACCTTTTCCAGTTCATCTCACATGAATTCTGTATTGCAGTAGAGTGGGAATAGCCAGCCAAGGCTGGCTGGCTGCATTTGGGTGGCTGAAATAATTCAAGCTGGCTGTGTCTGCTCCTTGTTGCCTTGTTTCATGGTGCTCACGTGATCCCTCTTTTAGTATGTGTGTGGACCAGCTCATGTGAAAGGTCCTGTTTTTGTCACGATGGCTGCACACGTGCACAAAAAAGGAAGAGGAACAGGTGATTAGGATGCACGATCACATCTGAAGGTTTCTGAAGGACTTCATCAAAATGATGGGAAGTGCATTTGTTGTCTTCTGACAGAATAATAGGTGTTTTGTTTTTTTACATGGATAACCTTTGGAACATAGGCAAGTGCGAGATGTGTACGTGTGGAGGAGAGGGTGCTCAGCAGAAGTATTGATTGGCAAACACTGTCTCTGACAAAATGCAGCACGGGCCTCGGCGTTTCCAAACTCGAAAAACAGAGGCTGTGTAAGCCACCTGGGACTCCTGTGAAGTTTGATGGGAAAAGTGAAACCTTGTTGAGATGGGGGGACAGGGTGGCTTGCATAATCCAGTTCTTTAGCTACTGTGTCCTTGTTAATTTAATTACTAGGGTTCAAAGTGTTTGGGGGGAATTAGGACATTTTTGGCAACATCATTTGTGTAGCAAAAAAGAAGAGAAACAAAGTACTGCTGTATTTAAGATGAATGGGTCTGAATTGAGATATTCTTGAGAGTGTGACTTGGAAACCCAGAACCAGCTGCTGGGAAGGATGTGTCCCTCAGAACCAGCTGCTGGGAAGGATGTGTCCCTCAGAGCTGGCGTAGGGGAAGGATGTGTCCCTCAGAGTTGGCGTAGGCGAAGGACTACAGCATATCCTGGGGTATGGGATGAGAAATACTCTGAGTAAGAATGAGAGTTGCAGTGCGATAGTAAATCAGTTCTAACCTTCTCCAGGCACTGTTGGGATGTTAGATGGGGGGAGATGATCATTGCTTGTAACTGTTCATGGTATTAGGACTTTCCTGTGAAGTGCTTTTGGAACCTCCAGTTGCTATAGAAACATAATGTGAATTTAGAGAAATTTTATAACTGAAAATTAATGGAGAACGTGAGTTTGACTTCAGACTGGTAGTGTCTTAAAGCAGTATGTAAATAGAAGAGAGACTGACATTTATAATAAGATCTAGTGTGCATATGTTCTTATCTGAAAAACTGCTTTGTCTGATTCTAAAAAAGAGGCTGAGAGATGCACTTGAAATCCTAAGGGGTTGGGTTTGGCTGGTTAGTTTTTTCCCCTCTTGGTCAATTTGATTCCTGCCGACTGACCACTGCCCCATTGCAGGAAAGTTACAGATGCCTGTGGGTTCCCTGTGTTTGTCTGCTGGTGTGGTAGTACCCACACTGCTAAAGAGACACAGCGTGGACCCGAAGGTCTCGAAGAGCTATTCTAGATAGATGGTTGGGAGCGGATGGGTTTGTGCTGCCTTCCCAAGCTGGGAGAACGGACTTCTCCAAGGCAGACAAGCTCAGCTGGTCTTGTCAGCTTACGTTGCTGTAGTCATGGTGTGGGAACGAGTCAGGGAAGTGTTACGGCAGTAGGAGGGAGGGAGAGGAATGAGGGGGAGATGATGGTGGAAGGGGGAAGCGGGAGAGAATAGCAGCAGCAGCCTGGGTGGCGGTGGAGGGCAGGAGCAGGAAGGGCTGGTGGGACTGGGGCTCCCCTCTGGGAGTCTGGGAAATGCTGGCCTTGCAAGGATGGGGCGCTTAGCTCATCCTGCTTTGGGATCAGGGATCAGCACTGACTGGCTCTCAATACTCTGATGCTGAGGAAAATTTCTGGTACCATTTTTACAAAAAGTTGCTTTGCTAATCTGCATTTCTGGTTAAAATCTAATGACTAGAATTAGTCTGTCTAGAAGAAAGAGACATATGGCAAGCAAATGGCCCTTTTTAATGAGCCTCCCACTCAGCAGTTGGCTGCTCATCCAGTTTGTGTGTGGCAGACTTAGAACAGCATCTTATTGCCAAAAAAAAAAAAATCCTGCAACCTTTTGGTGGTTTTTCTTTCAGGGAGAGGGGGAAGAGATCATAATGTAAGTATTAGAGAAAGACAAAGCCTTGCATTAGCTTCTTCAACAATTTGTTACAGAAACTGTAAGAAAATGTTCCAGAACCTACTTTAGAAAGCTGGAAAGCACCCAGTTCTTTACCTCTCATTGGTGGTTGGGTATAATATGTACCTTTTTACAGCGTGCAAGGTTTTCTAATGGTAAATAAAATCAGTAACATAATGCCTGACTTCTGCAAGTTGCAGTAGTCTGAAGGGCCGCAGTAAGTGATTGCAGCTGGTCTGTAAAATCCTGTTAAAATAAATTTAATTAAATACTTGATGGAAAATACGGTATTTGTTAGCCAGTAGTGGGTCTGGAGGATTGATGGGACCATTGTTCCTAAACTGTAGGAGCTACCAGTATGGGAGCATAAAATTTACGATGACCAGTCTTTGCAGTTAGTAGCAGCTGTGTGAAATGCATTGCTGAGGTGTAGCTGTGTAAGGAGTCGTGCAAGTAAAAACATATTTATGTACAACTTCCTCATTCAGCCTTATGACTTCAGATGAACTTGTAGCAAGGTCAGGCTCTCCTTCAACACTTAACCTTGCCTGCTGAAGAATATTCTGTGCTATGACAATTTTTAATATTGGATCTAATGTTAATGTTTGTTCTGCTATTGGAGTTAGTTTGTGTACAGCAAACGGAGAATATTTTGCTCTCTGTCATCCTGCTACTGACCGCCTCTGAAGCTCTGCCTTGTGTGATATGCAGCAGTGCCACTTTCCCTTCTCACTGTGATTTCTAATACTTCTCCCTGCCACTCAGCGATTGCTTTGAAAGCCCAAAGTACTTTGACACCCTCTGTGTGCAGTTGGGACCGCCCAGCCCTCAGCTAGAGAGAGAGAGGGCTGAATGTGCGGGCTTCGGCTTTGAGCACTGCCACCACATGGTAGTTTAGTTGGATCCTTTCTCGCTGTGAGAAAGAGGCTGGTGAAGTATTTCTCTAAGAAAGACAGAGGTGTGGTTTAAACCTGTTTCAGCGGGACTGCGTGCAAGAAGAGCGGGGGGTACTGGCGTTCACTGGGGTGGCTGCAGCAGCAGAGTGCACCTAACCCTTCCCCTGGTACTATTTATCGTTAGCTACCATGAATAAAATTCTCGTTGCCCTTTCAGAAGAGGAAGGGAAGCTATCAGCAGCAACGGTTGTGCGCATCGAGCTCTTCTGATAAGATATGACTTCGTAATTGCAACTTAAAATAACTTCTCCCAGTCGGTTTTGTTGGCTGCGCGGTTGTTATCTAAGCAGCCTGGAAGCAGGGCTGTGCCGCTACTCTCCGACACTACCAGGTCTGGTGTCTGACAAACTGGTTCCAAATCTGGGGATGAGCTTTTCAGCTGGCCAAGACAGCTTGGGTGTTGGGTTTTTTTTATAGACTGTTAATCTGCAGTCTTGCAGGCTTTCTTCCAACTGTGTGCGTCTAGCAGCAACTCTTGTGAAGTTTTCCCTCCCCGGAGCTTGTCTGGATGCACGCCAGCTGAGTGCGTACGTACAAACCGTTTGGATGTCAAATTGCTGGTGACCACTTGTAGCAGGGCAATATGGAGGGGAGGAGGGGGAAGGCATTTGACTCTCTGTATTTGCCAAGTTGTATTATCATAGCAAGGTGTGAGTAATAACCATTCTATATATATACACAAATGCCAGATCTCACTTTTATTTGATTTCCACAGTCTCTGTATGCCAGAAAGCAGACTACTTCCAGATACCTTTTCTTTGTGTGTGAGCAGTAAAAACCATTCATTGTGAGAGGGTTGAAATTTTTTGGGGGGAAAATGTGAATATATTTTAAGGAAGTTATGCTCTGATGGGCAAGTAATTGAAAAAGCAATGGAGCAAAATTGTCTACCTAATTTTACCGATGTGGCTGAGCTAAACTGTGTTCTTTGCTGTTGGGATGCATGTGGGGGATTTTTTAAATTATTTGTTATTTTTTTAAAATCTGGTTTTTCCATTGTAAAGCACAAAGGGGGAGTGTACACTTTTATAGCATGGTGAATTAAATATGGTGGGTCAGGAGTTGGTAGGTCCTGCCGACTGTACAGCAAGTAGTAGAAAGTTTTCATGGTGACTGATCCTTTGGTGTCTAGGAGTAAGCTAGTAAGGTATCTAGTTTATTTCTACTGTCTTAAATTAATCTGAAAAAGGGTTGGGTAAATTTAATGCAACCCAAAAGCAGGCTTTTGAAGAAAACTCTGGTTACTCAAAAAATAGCCAAAAGAATTCACTTTCATATGCAGTTTTGATCAAAACTATGGTGCTTTGGACACTTGGAGCTAAATGAAATACTGAAATACATTAATGTCCGAAATTTTAAGAAGATAGAATAAAATTGACCAGTGTGCTTGAGGGAGATGGGGAAGGGAGTCTGGGATGCGGTGCAGTTCCTGTACGACAAATTGCCACAGCTTGTTTACATCTGAGTGGGTGTGCAAGGAAGCTGGTGTTTCCATCAGAAAGTTTCTGCAAAAGAAGATTGCAGTTGGTGCTTTTCATTTTGAAAAAGCTCTAAAGGGAGTGGAGAAGAGGGTTGAGTCCTAGAATTAGAAACCCAGTGTTTAAGGCCTCTGAAAATCAAGTTTCTCCTCAAGTTTTGAAAACAAAACCACTATCTGATGTTTCTGAGGATTGCTCTGCCCAAAACAATAGCACAGAGTATCCGTTGCCTTGTTCAGTACAAGGCTACTTTTTCAGAGTAAGAACATTTTCAGCTTTGAATGCGTGTTGTGCTCATGAGCTGGTGTGATGGGTAGGAGCTGTACTGCCTCTGTCACAGGAACCTTATATGTGCTTTATGTCTGTATTTCTAATGTTAGCTGTTGTGTGTGGTGATGATGGGTATTGATTGTTTTTCATAGTTACTGGTCCAGTCACAGTGATCTTTAGATGCATTTATAAAATAAACTGCAGGAGAAAATAAGCATTACTGCCTGGGGCCTCACCCAGAGCAACAATAAGTCTTAGTCTTCTGAAAGTTTCAACTATTGCATTTTGAAAGGCAGCGCTTGAGTAATACTTGATCATGTTCACAGTTATAGTTGGATCAGTTTCAAACAAACTCTCTTTTTAAAGGCTGATTTAGTTTGTAAAGCTTAAAACCTTGTGTGGATAGCTCTTTGGAAAACTAAAATGCGGGACCTGGTTGGTTAGCATTTGCCCTAGACTTCAGTGTCATTGACTTCAAAAGAAGTGAACAATAGAAATTACTTGGGCTGGTTTTGGCAGATGAGGCTTTTTGTTTCTTGCTTTCCTTAGTTGGGGGGGTGATCTTGGGAATGGAGACAAAATACTTTGACTAGCATTGCTATAAATAATAGTCTCCCCTCTGGGAATTCTTGGTACTAAACAAATAAACAAAACTGTTTAAAAATTTGTCCTTTTATGTGAGGATCCATTAAAACGAATACAAACACCCTCTTACCTATGTCTTCAAACACTTTCTCTGAAATGCATTTAAAAATAACTTCATATGTTGTTTTCTTATGTTTGGGGTCTGTTTGTAGTATTCAGCCACAACTCCACGTTGTTCCATGCTACAGCATGTCAGATCATGGCTTCTTAGGCGAGATAAGTTTCACAAGTCAATTATGCTTAAAATTAACAAATGCTACGACTCAGAAATTTGTCTTGAATGATACTTTTGTAGTTCCAGGACTTAGTAACCCTCATCAGGTAATTCTTCAAGTATAGTCGTCATCTGAAAAGCACATCAGTCATTCATCTTGGTAGTTGCTCGGTGGAGGAGAAGATTCTTCTTTCTCTGCCATTTGAGAAGAGTGGTTATGGCATGTGGTTGATGTTAGAATTTTTGGGTTATGTTTGGAGTAAGCAAAAAAACCAAACAGCATCAGGGAGGGCTTAGTTGAAGCTCTTCTAACTGGCCTCTTAGGTCAGAGGAAACCTCTACACTCTCTCTGTTATAAGTAATTTTGCAGAAGTACATAACGTTTCCTGAGTTGAGCCATGGATTTTTATTTTTTTTTTCAAGAGAGTAATAAAAGTTCCACTAATTTCAACGGGAGCAGAGCTAGATTACTGATTAGGGCTCTTGAGAAGAGCCTGCTCCTGAGTATTTGGAAATACTTGTATCATCTGATATTCTGCTGATACTACCATGGCTCAAAAAGTGAGAAATATGAGAATATACGTGGGTTACTTCTAGTTATTTGAACACAATGCTCTGTATCTAGGGACTCACTTCTATGAGAGAAGGTGGAGGCTGCAGATGGCAAGGTTTTCAAATTTTATTTGGAAACAACTAAGAATCAAAACCATATTGCCTTAAACTTTAAAGCTTACTCTAGTGTCTATAAAAGAATGTCCATCTATATCCATATAGAAATAAATTATAGCAAGATCATGCCCAAGGGTGGATGGAGCTAACACAGATAGGAGGATGCTTATATTTTTTTAGCAGATTCCATATTAAATGTCCTTCAGACGTAATGGCAGCAACAACAACGAAAATTTGATTCCATATTAAATAGAGTTTGATTGTAATAGCAGCAAGAATAAAAAATATGTACTTACAAACTCATAGTATGTAAGTACAATTATTAATTTTAAATTAACTGAATTAGTCACTCCCAGCCACCCACAGCAATGGATTTATGGGTGTTGTGTTTTGAAGCATCAAATCTAGGTTCCTTAATCTCAGCTGCTATGGCTCAGAAACATCGTAGGAGTGAAGAACACTATAAATGTGTTTTCCACTGAAAAGAGCAGGTGCAAGAGCATATACAAAGGACTTGTATTGTTTAATAAGAGCACCTCTTCTTATAAGAGTTGGGCTGCAGACTGTTTGAACCATATCCAATCAAATATTTGGAAACAGATGCACTCGTCTGTTGTTTCTGTTCTCTTCCCTTCCAGTGGATATGATTGCACATATTAAAAATATCTGATAAGGATTAATTCTGTATGATAAATTTTTAGTTAAAAAAGAAAAAAAAGAAACCACACCCAAACTGTTGCTTTCCATTGGTAGTCAAAGCTAGTTGTTCTCATGGCCATGTAAATTTGTAGAATTTCTCATTGTGAATGGAATGTATACAATGCAGAAGTCAATAAGACAGTAAATGAAAATCTCACAGTACTGTTTCCATTAATGTCTTTCAGTCTGATGGTAGCTGTTTTGGTGGAGTGTTTGGTTTTATCTTTTCAATTTATTTTGCAAACTTTTCTACATGGGAGTTATCACTTATGATTTGTGGAGACCTAATAACTACAATGTTTGACTTTTCCAGAATTTACGACTAATAGAGATGACAAAATTTTGTCTGCAAACAGTTACAGATGCAAGAGGTTAGACCAACGTGGGAATCAAACTTTGGGTGTCGACACTAGTGTTCTTTTAAATAGTGTAAACAACCAGACAGATTATTCTTAGCAATGATTTACAAACCCACCAGAGATTTGATTGCATTCAGATTATAATGCAACATTTTCCTCTGAGCTGCAAAGTCAAAGTTATTTTGTCAGTAGTGGTTGTTAGGTTGCCACTAATTTTTTTTGCTGTCATTTTAAGCATGTGTGTGGTATCACCTTAATTGTTTTGACTGATGAACAATCTCATGTTAACTAACACAATATTAAACATGTGAAGAACAGCTAAGAGATTGCTAAACTTTTATAGAGATTTGGGAAAATCCCCAAAAAGAAAGCAAGCAAGCATTTCTTTTGTGCTTGGCAAATCCTTTTATTGGAATTTCTTATGCTATCAGACTGATTTATCTATTTATTTATTTACTTCTTTTTTTCCCTGCAGATGTATTGGCTTCAGGCATTGGCGACTGACCCGAGTTATATTTGTGGAGTTGATGTCTGTATTGTATTGGATTGTGCTGTTCCTAAATATAGCAAAGTCACTTACAGACTGTTGTCTCCCTCTTGTTTTGCAGTCATTCAGAGATGCATGTTCTTCTGTGAGCTATTAAGCCCCACTATCGTGGAAGTTCAATACCTTAGTGTTCAGGTTTTTAGTAAAAGCTTTCTGATCTTGAGAATTATGAAAAGCAGTCATTTAAAAAATATCTTTATGCTGTCGTTGACTAGCAGTATTTTTTAATGATTTTTTGAATGCCTCTTAACTGTGAGAGTAATTTTTATGCCATTTCAAAAAAAAACCTAAACACTTCTCTCTTTCATTTTGAAGTTAATAAGACCTATATATTATTTGGCAAAGGTCATTGTTACTTTTCTAAAAAGTTACTGGTATATGATCTTAAAGGCTGCTTTATGTTAGAATAAATCTTTCTCTGGTCCAGAATGTTGTCAATAGGTTTTCCATGGTTTGTTCAGTTCTGTAAAGCTTTTCAGTAAGAGACCACTTGTTGCAGTCTTGCAAGGACAAGACAGTGGGCTATCCTTTGTTCTTGCAAAACGAATTGCTTTCCTGACTATGAATGGACTGTTGTAATTTTTTTTCTGGATGTGTCTTGACTATTAGGCCCAGACAGGAGAAAAAGGAGAACTTCTCAGGTGAAGCAGGAGTATGGATGAGACTAAAGTTCCTCAAGCTGGACAGGTAGCAAGAGAGAATCAAAACCTGTGTCTAGATAAGCTGCTTCTCGAAGATGAGAGACTATATTTTTGTATACCAGATGGTGCAGGCTGAGACAGTGGAAGGTGAGGAGGAATTCCTGCCTCTGCACTGATGTATTCACGTGGGCTTGTGCTAGAGAGACCCTGAATTAAAGACAGTAACTAAACTAGCCTGATCCTGAACAGAGGCCACCTTCCAAAGTACTTGGTATACGGCTAGAGAGGATTATTTGCGAGAACAGTTGTAATTTGGCACTGAGTGGCAGTGTATTCATGAACACAGATGCAAAACTAGAAGAGCAGTTGCAATGAAAAATGTCTGTCCAACCACTAACATCTTAAAAGCAGTAGCAGCTTTTGGTTACATAGTGCCAGAGTCTGAATCTCGGCTCCGTTCATGTGCCCCAGCTGTGCCCCAGCTCCATAGCTGCCCTGTGGGCTGGAGCATCAGGTCCCCAGAGGTGCCACACTGCTGGCATGTGGCTGGCAGGGACAGAGTGGGGCACCTGCTGAAGACTCCTTGCATGCTATTTCTGTTTGTTAAACAGAATGTAAAGCACTACAGGAAGTAGTAAAGACAGGAATTTATAATCTTAAATTCATGATGTAATCAGGATGCTTACAAGAGGGGATTTTGTAACCGTCTTTCCCGTTTTATTAGTATTATCTTATATTGCAAAACTCTTCCTATTACCAGATCTGTTTGTAGGTGTGTTTATTCTTAGGGGTTGGGACTTTTCATGTCTGGTGTATTTGTTACACTCATTTTGCCATTTTTGAGTTCTTGAAAGATTCCAGCCTGCAGTTTAACGTTCTTCACTGACCATATAGTATTAGAACTGATTTGTATGACCTTCTTCTTTCAAAACAGCAACCAACTTCTCAGTTTCTTCTAAAAATGCTTAATTCCTTACCCTTTTCCAGTCCTTTCTTCATCCTGGTGAAGCTAACCACTAAAAATCTTTTCGTTTGGTCTGCATGTTGACTGCTTACACATAAACGTGGATTTTACAAAGCAGTTAGTTGCAGCCTGTTTTGCATCTAACATATTGACAGAGGTTTTAAGCAGGACACAAGTCTAGCTAACAAGGGCTTAAACCATACAGCTAAAGGATATGAATGCAAATTCGTCAAGTGTTGCAGCCATAAATGGTATCTAAATGGTCCTTTAAAAAAATCAGTTGCTGATCTGTTGCCAAGATTTTCTTAAGGAGTTTTTTGTTTCTATTTCTTTAACAGAGGTGGGAAAGGTGCTTGGGCTGGATTTTTTTTTTCCCCCTCCTCTTGAAACCTAATACACCCAGAAGTACTAAAGTGTAATTCCAGAAACTTGTCTTCAAAAATGTAGCATTTAAAAAAAATCTAACTTTGTGCTGCAGAACATTATAGACACCCAGAAGGAGGTTCAGAAACCTCTTACTTGAGTTAAACTGCAACTGGTCTTAAGCCATATTTAGTGGCTACTTCCAAATTAAAATACTTGCACAAGCTGGACAGAACATGGAGCTATGAAACTACTTTTTATTAAATGTCTAGTTTATGCATGGCTGACATGATTGCAAGAAACACGATTCCACATGTTTGTAAGTGTGTACACGCATGTAGTGATACCGGTGATCAGTCGTCAGACTACAGCTCATGTTCTTACTCCTGTTTAGAAAGCATTAGACATAGCTGTATCACATATTTCATTTCAAACTTGGTTTAAGTAGTTAGCTTGACAATCCTTTGTTTTTTTTTTTTAGAGGAGCCATAATGTCTTAAGCGCTGTTCAGATACATAGGCAAATAGTCCTTGCAGTGGGAAACTTTCATCCTGTTAAAGGCAAACAGCAGAGGAGATGGCAACAGAGTATATCCATTATACATTTAGGGTACATCCAGGCAACTCTATAGAGCTGCATGGATCTTACTTGAATGGGTGTATGATTTTCTTTTTTCTTTTTCTTTTTTTTCTTTTTTTTTTTTTTTTGTTTTTATGCTGGCAACCTCATCCACAAGTGAGTGATGCTTCCTGCCTCCTTTTCTTGGTAGGGAGCCTGTGTGTTCTGCCAGAAAGCAGCTGTCACTTGACACAATCTGTTCCGTGCTCCAGCGTAGGCTGGCTGCTCAAAGGGGAGCTCTGTTGGTTCTTACACATTAGAAGATTAGAGAGTGACTTCAACCTCCCTTGGTTATTAGGGCTTGAAGACCAGCTGCAGAATGAAATATTTGGAGCCTGTTTCACTAGCTTTCTGCAGTGAAGTGGGTGAGGGTTATGTGTGGAAAGAGGGAGGGGTATGGGAGGTGTGTGCTGCTCTGACATCTACAGATGCTTGAAGTGTATCAGAGTAGATGTGGAGAGGGGGACATTAGGAGGAAAAAAAAATTTAAGAGTTTATGAAGTGGGATTTTTGGGTTTGTTTCTTTGCAGGGGTTGAAAGGTAAGGTCCATGTTTTTAAAATTTATATCTATTATATAAGTGCATATCCATGTGGACGTATGGAAACATATACAGACACATTTATGTATAAAAATGGAACTATGATTACTAATTACTGCCACCTCTTTCACTGACTGTAGTGATTCAGAGTTGTATGATGCTGCTGCCAAAGCCCAATTTCTTGTTACAGAGAACAGAAGAATAACAGGGTAGTAATACGAAGCTTCCTTAACAGTTACAAGTGAAGGAAAAAAAATATTTCTGCAGAACAATTAAGCCTGTTTGGAAGGTAATGAGCACCAGAATTGCATGCCAAGGCCTATTTGCAAGGAGTTTCTGAGTTATAAGAAACGCTTGTATGTGAGCTTAATTCTTTGAAATAAACTTTAATTAATAAATGGCAGTACAGTGAATTTTGCCATCTACTAAGTCATCTGAAGAGTCCTGTCTAAAATGTTTCTGCAGGACAACTTTGAGAGAGCCAGTAGTGCTTACCCTATTTGTATATAATTATTTTACTTAATGCTCTGTTTCAGTGATTACACTACGGACAGTCTGCTATGAAAGCAACACCTTTGGGAGTATTTAAATTAAATTTAACTGAAAGGCAGCGTAGGTGAAGGATATAAGAAGAACTGATTACCCTTTGGCGTTTTTTCTTGTTCCTAAAGCTGAATGAAGAAAGATTATTTTTATGTAATCTTAAGGCATCTGTACATTTGCAGTGTATATAATCTTAAATTTAGGAAAATTTGTGATAAAGACATCATTTTTATGCTTAACATTTACGTTTCTGTGCAGAGAGAGTGCAGTTTAAGCCTACTAGTTAAACTACAGAGATTTGAGAAGGTAATGTGAAAAATCATACTTTAGTTTATATTTAGGGTTCTCCGGTGGTTTTATAGAAAAGGTAATTGTATAAAATTTGATCAAATTTATTCTATTAGGAAAGCTATTATAGACAATGTGTGATGACTCTCATCTTGGAAAGAGATGGAAAATTTATCAAAGAATGCAAATGGCTCAACAAAAATGAAGTCGTCTGTTTAATTACAGACTCATGTTTAAATGACAAACGGTGGCCCTTTCTTGGTTTCTTAAAGACATCATCTTCATCTCCTTCAACTTGTGAAATTGAAGTTTGTCACAATATTTCAGAAAATCCATGCATTCCAAAGGCATCGTCTATGAACACTTCAGCTGCTCAACTTTATTAGAGATAAGATCAAATCCTTCTTGCCTCTCTCCCACCCCCTTCCGTCTCTTCTGTCTAAAGTCTGGTTGGTTTGTTTAGTTTCTTGGAAGAAAATCCACTGACAGCAGTCTGTGTGGTAGATTTATTAAGCAAATAACAGTAGCTCCTTCTGTAGCTTCCTTTCCTGTATCATGCCTGCGACCCTTGGAGCTTTTCCAAGATAATGTCAGTCTTACACATGATAGTTGGAGACATTATGCTTATGTGGAACTGAGCATAATTCATTCATTCATTTCTTCTCTTCACAAATATTGCTGAGTTAACTAGTTCCTAGAGGTGTTTGCTTCCAAAGCAGAAGATTTTTTGGTCGACCTGCTAGTTGGTCTTTGGAACTAGAAGGGTGGTGACGCTATGCTGCTTCCTATTTCCAACTTTTGCTTAACATTTGAAAGTTAAAAATCAGGACTACCCCAGCAGCAGTCTCAACACAGCAAACTTGTTATGTTGGCGGACAGATTTGTGGAGTTGGAGATGGTCACTGTAACTTCACTAGAGTGACTGGACCCCTCTACTTGCTCTTGAAGCTGTACGGGGTTTTCCTTTTAATGTTATGTCTTTGACCTATCTGAATATTTTTTCTAGTGGAGATCCTGGTACCTCTATGGCCAGTGCAAGCCTAGTCAAAAAACCACTTGCTTTTCACAACTGTATTGTAGGAGGAGAGAAATGGGTTTTGGTTACTAAATATGTTGATTGCTGTCAGTTCTCTGCTAGTCTGATTCTTCCCTAGTGGCTAAGTAGGATGTACAGGGTTTGCTCTTCTTTAGGTTATTTTATATATACAAACTGTAGCTGCTGTGGAGGCTGGAGTATGTTTACATCAGGCAAAGGAGTATGCTGGTTTAACTTAGATGATGAAATTTCTGTTTATGAGGATTCTTGATTGCATATTGACTCAGTTATGCCTAGCTGATTGAGATGACTCTGTACCAAATTAAAGTGCATTAATTTTCGTATTACTTCTGGACTAATCAAGAATAGCTATAACTACCAAGTACTTGATTTTGTCATATCATTACTCTGAAGCGTAAACTTTTTGTAGCGCGTGTGTGTGTTACCTTTTACTTAACAAGAATGGAGAAGAGTGTATTTCCTAGCTCAGTTTTTCTGGAAACCTGATTTGAATTGAGTTTTTGCTTAAGGTGGTATTTGGGGTTAATGGATTGGCCTCACGATTTTAAAAGTAGTAGGTGACAAATCAATCTGTGTTGGATGTTGATTGCTACCAGTAAACGGAATTGTTGGGGGCCTGCTAAAACATTGTTATCTGTCTTTTTCCAGGTATGTTTTTGTTTGTGAATTCTCTTACTTTACTAAATGCTTCTTAAGGGCTTTCCTGGAGATTCAGATGCTGTCTGTAATCTTACAAATGAATTTATAAACACATTTGATTAAAATTTGTATAAGGACCTAAGGTGTGTAGGTAATTATGACTGTCCTGCAGAAAATGAGAAAGATGCCTGACAGTATCAGATGGGTGGATAAATGTAACTAGGCTTGTTAAAGCACCCGAAAGAAGCTTAAACTCACCGCTTGTCCTCTGTCTGAATTGAAACTAGAAGCTCATGGCTTACTTGTGTTGCATCAGTTCATGTTCTGAGGCTGGAAGTCCTGAGACAGACTGAGGAATATGTCCCATGGTGTGTATTAACAGGAAAACTAGCCTTTGATGAGGTGAGGCATTTTTGACCTTGTGTGGTTACAGCAGAAACTCTAGCCCTAGGCACAGGACTGAGACTTCCAGATGAATGCTGAGGAGGAAGTTCAGGATGAAAACCATATTGGAGTGGATCTTGGCTGGTAGCAGTGGCAGAGACCCTACTCAGAGCTGCAGCTGTCCTCCTGCCTCTTCTGAAGGACTGTACAGGGTTTGTGTTGACATGCGGCCTGTGTAGACAGGTGTGAAGCCAGCCTGGCTCAGCAGGGAGGATGCTCTCCTCTCTGGGTAGTGAAAGGGTTGCTTGGGAGAAGATGGGGGCCTACAGTTTGAAAATCTGTGTGCATAAACCTGAGCCTGTTCCCTGCTGAGACAGTTGGAGAGCTACATCCTCCAACTGTGTCTATGGAAAACAGAGGTTGGTGTATGCTTTCTAATTAAGTGAACACTTTTGCAGAGGAATGACGTCTGTCTTTCTATAAACTATAGGGTAGTCTTCCTTTGCTGGTTACAGAGAAGCCAGTGAAAAATCCTGTGGTGCTTGTGTCCAAAGCGAGACAATCAGTGGGAGCTGGTTATCCTGGAAATCTTGGTGGACTACAGAGCTGTTACTGTGATGGTCTGTGGTTGATCAAAAACCCGAACTTATTGGCCCAGGTGACTCTTTCCAGTCCTATGTTCCTCTGGATGCTACATCTAGCTGGTGCCAAAATGCCAGTGGATGTTTGAGGTATCAGAGGGCAGAAGGCCTTTAGCTAGCACTCTGAGCAATTTTGGTCCTTTTTCTGTAAATCAAATAAATGACAGCTTTCTGGGTAGCAGTCCAAGCCATGACTTTAAATCTTAGCTAAAGATTTAAAACCTGGATAGCCTGGAATGGCTTGTTTCTTCTTTCTCTCTGTAAAAAGTGAGGAAGAAGGAAAAATGCAGGCAAAGAGGGACAGTAGCTGTAGTGTTGGTAGGTGTGTTGTTTCTCTGCAACAAGAAGTTATATGGGGAGAAATAATATTTTCATTAGACCAGCTGGAATTTCATAAGGCACAGTTGGAAAAGGCGGGCAGACTTTTGGGCACATGGTCCTGTGGGAGGAACAGCTATTTTTGCTCTGCACGGGAGGGTTGAGACACATGGAGTTCTTGGCAGGAGGAAAAAAAATGGAGGATGCGAGTATTGAAGTAGGAGGGCAAAATACGGTTTGATGTACAGCAGTAAATGACCTCAGCCTTACAGGGCGAGACTTTACACTTTTTCTGTGTGACTGGGCATTGCTGTTACTCACAGCAGTGTGGAAAGACCCCTGTTCAGTGCTCTGTGGGCATCACGTTGGTTTTGGAGTGGTACATTCAGCTAAGACCTCTTCTGATTCTTGGTGCTTCAACACCTGGGAAATTTGTCTTCTATGGGCAGGAGCAAATGAGGAGCAAGTTTTCGTGTTATACAGGGAAGAGAAAAAGCCTTGTTTAAAGACCTTCTTGCAGAGTAGCTCATCTGCACACGAGTCATCTCCTCTTCAGTCCCTGGTACAGCAGGCTGGAAAGCTGCACCTCTTGTGTTCCAGGTGATCCCGCTGACTGCCTAGTTTATGAGTCATGGAAGAGAGATGCTGCCTGTAGTCCCAAATGGAAGAAGTAAACGATGAGGAAGGATGTCGTACTGTAATATGTCACTGTGTAACTGGATGTGCCTTCCTAACTCTAATCTCAACCAGTTCTCCTTTAGAAGACTGAAGGTTGTTGTTTACTATGTAATTTTACAGTTTACCTCATTGGGTTAAAGGAGACTTTTGTTCTGTAAGTCCTTCTCAAAAGCATTCATTTTCTAGCTCCCAGTAGAAGAAGGGTTCAAGGAGCGAGCTAGGTGCATGATTTTATACTGCATGAGTTCACCATCTGTGATTAATCTGGATTAGAGGCCACACATACAAGAATTTATTTTAGGCACTTTAACCATGTGAAAGACCCTATTGGTGTCTTCAAATAGGTCTGAACTCACAGCTATTATAAGAAAATGTTGATTCTCTAAATAACATCCTAGCACTGTTTTACTTCTGATGTAGTTCAGACCCTAAACACTATAGTCACGATGAGCATCAGGTAGGAGGCAATAAAGGCAAATGTTATACTAGGCATGTAGTAGATGATCAGTGTGTAAAGACTGATGCATATAGAGTTGCTTAATATGTCTATACAGTGAAAAGTACAGCAATGTATCTATGTAAGAAAGCACATGATTGACCTTTCTACATTTCTTTCCTTAGTCTTTATTGGGAGTAGCAGGTTTAGTAGTATTTAAGCTTATACAGCGTCCTGAAAAATCAGATGAGCCAAGAGGGTCTTAAAGATGATGGTTAGGGGGCAGAGGGGGCTAATCACTTGTTTTAAAAGAATATTGGCTGGTCATCTAGAAATATTTCTAGAACTCAGTGCACTTTCGTATGCTGTTACCAGAAAAGAATGTTGTTGAAATTTATATAGTGTTTATCTTGGTATACATAGTAAAATAACATTGCTTCTATAAAAGACAGTGAAATCTTGGCTAAAGTTAGGTCACTTGGATCGTACAGCTGAGAATGGGAGCACACCAGGCAAACTGGAAAAATTATGTTTGTAGTACAAAATACTGCTTAGTAAAATATGGAAAAAACACATTTGAAGGAAAGGATAGACTATGTTCATTGACAGAAAATGCAATTCATGTCTGTTGGTCTCGTGTAAGACAGTAGCATCTTTCATTATGAATGAGGATAGTTTTAATGGTGTTTACTGCAGTTTAAAAGTACTTCCCTCCCCCATCAGATTCAAATGTTGTTGTAAAATGCTGTGTTTGGAGATACTCAGTAAAGTCTACCTTAATTAGCGATTCAGAAATCAGACAGGCAGAACTGTTTCTTAAATGATTCCCCTTTCTAGAATCCAGAGCACTAGTACTATGTAACTGCTGATACTTGAAAGCAGCTTTCAAGATTCAAGATGATTTAAGGATGGCTTCTGCACTCAGTGTACAAAGTACAGGAGTTGGCCCACTTAAACTCCTTCATGCTGCTCTGGTCTACGGCTTTTACAAGAGAAATCCAGGGATTTTTTTTTTTTTTCTTTCCAGAAAGTAAGGTCTAGCCTGGCATATAGAAGCTTCCAGAACTTGTACAATTATAGGAGGCAAGGAAAATATTAATCATTATTTGGGAGGCATCATAGAGATGTCACATTTTGTAGTTCTTAATTTTATGGCTCATTTCTGCCTTTTATGGTATTACTTCACTGTTTATTTCTGTAAACCATTACATATTCTTAATACTTCTTCCGACTTCTTTCCTTAGGGGGGGGGAAATGTTTGCCTGACACCTTTCAGAAGGAGGATATTCAACAGAATCTTCTTTGTTTTCTTGGTTTCTTGGACTAATTTACTTTGAGCCCGTGTCAGAACTTTTAAGAATATCTTACGAAATGATGCGTAAATACATAAATTTAATTGCTTCAAGCAACAGATTGTTTCATTCATTACCAGTCTGTGTGTCCAACAGCATTTAGAAAAAAGGAATATTTTTTTTTATTAGAACTAGGACTTCTACAGTTGTTTCATAGTGTTTGTTCATCTCTGTTCGTTAGGAACTATGGAAATTAAGACACTCGCACTTACATATGAGTAATATTGCCCCTATCCATTACTTCACATATTTAAAATGCTTCTTTTGACTCAGCTCACTGCCCATCTTGCACTGCCCTCACTGCTCTTGTGCTTCAGCATCCCATTTGGAAAGCTATTGCAGTGATATTCAATACAAACATCGTCTGTTCCATTGGATGTTCTAACTCAGTACAGGTTTGGAGTGCATATTATGTACAGACATTTCTAAAACATGGGGAGTGTGTGTGTGCTGAAAACAGTTGTTTTTATATATAAGGAACTGAAGCTGTATAAACTTGGGAATGTTTCAGAGGGTTGTAGCCTGAGTGCTCCCTTGCTGGGTTTTTATTTCTGTGTTGCTACAAAGACTGAAATCTCTGTGTGCAATTCAACACTTCGCGAGTTTATCTTAGTGATCATTGCAGGTGCACCTTTTCCTAATTGAAGTCCAGTTCTTGAAGATGTTCTACCTCACTGAAACTTTAAATAATAGAGCAAATAAAGAATGTGTTTCTTGTCCTGTTCCATGTGACGCTTGGTTTGTTTTCAAAAATACTGTTTGCCACCAGTAGCTCTTTTTCCCTACTCTTTGATTTTTTTTTTTAATGATAGATTTTCTTTTTCTTGAAGAAATAGCAAAGATATTGTCCATACTGAGTTGGTACATTGGAGGGTGGCTGGAGGTAACCGAAATGAAAGCATTCCCTTTCACCTGTACAGAGAGTTGAGATTCAAGCAAGTAATATTTATGGTCTGCATCTACCAGTTTTCTTTGCTTTTATTTGTTTATTAAGAAAGTAGTTGTCTGATATGTCTGAAAGTTCAACTATCCAAGCTACTGATGGTTGCAGCTTGAAAATTGTTGACAGCTGAAAGGGAATCCACTTTAGAATGAGAGCATGAAAAAAGGTTAAAAGGCAGGCGTCAACACATTGCTGGCAATAGACATCAAAGACCTTATTTCAGCTGGATATTTAGATAAGGAAAACAAATTTAGTAATAGTTTACTTCTGTTTATAAATCGGAACATGAGTCAACAGCGTCATGACTTTGCCTCAAGGAAAGGGGAGGGTTGAAGTGTCTGACATGAAGCTTTTAGTTTGGAGGATGATATGATTCTGCTCTCTTGGCTGTTGGTAAGGCATTAACTGAGCAGCATGTTCACTTTCAACACTGAACTTCAAGAAAATGCAAACTGAAAGTCTAGATTACAGCAGCAAGAATAATCAAGAGCTAGAAAGCACGACTTCTGAAGGAAACAGTTCTCACAGGGGAGATTTAAATGAGTTATTCCAGGTATCACATAAACTTTTCTGATTGCAAGAATGCTACTTATTGGCATGAATTCCCTTGACAGTTCAAGGAATCTCCTATGTTTTTAATGAACAGGACAGGTGTTTGCCAGGATTGGTTTAGAGACAACAAATTCTGCATCGGAAGGGAAGAGGGAACCTTTGGGTGTCAGCTTTTAAGATCTAAGGTTACATAAAGCTGCGTTCATATCCATTCTTGCTCATATGTGTGTTTTTTAGTATTTTTGTTAATGACTTAAAGGCTGGAAAACAGAAGATCAGACATATGTAACCTGGTTTCATTTACTACTTATTGGTCTACATTAAAACAGTATTTCTTTCAGTGCAGACAGATATAAAAATCATATATGTAGGAATAAAGGAATATAAGTTACAGGATAGTGAAACACTATCTGAAAGGGCTTGGTTATCCACAGTGAGATTTTTGTCCGATTTCTGTGATAAATAGGCCTAATGTAACCAATGGGTATAAGAAACAGAGGCATATACAAATCTCCTCTCTTTGGGACTGGTATGAATGCAGCTAGAATACAATTTATGGCTGGTTTTCACAGTGGAAGAGATACTGGGGGAAAGCAGGGTTCCTAGAAAAGGCGTATAAACATGATAGGCTGGAAAATAATATTGCTTGTAAACTGTGGGGGTTTGGAAGGGAAGTTAGTTTTATTCAGCTGTGGTTCCTAAGAGCTTTCCCTTATCAAAGCAGTGAACTTAAGTTATGTCATGTCAAAGCTGAAAGAGCCTGCCAGACCAAGTCACAGTAGAACTGGAATCAAAAGTGAACAAAGGGTAGCAGTGAGCATGAGGAAAAAATATTAATTTGGAGGTAGAACTTCCTTCCCTGGAAACATTTCAATCAAGATTGATGGAGGAATTTTTTTTCTCCCCTTTGGAAAAAGCGAAAATGCTTCAGTCTTAACCCAACCAAAATAATTCTTTGTAATCCTCTGGTTTGTGCTATCAAAGAGATAAGACTTAGATGATTACATTGGCTCCTTCTGGCTTCATAATTTATTTTGCAAAATGGTGAGAGTCAACGAGAGATTATCAGCTCTCATGGGAATGGAAGGAGGGTTTTCCCATGACTGGCACTTTGTAATCTCTCTCTGAATGTGCCTTTTTGAGTCTTTGTGCCTGTTTTTTTTAGGTCATTAATATTTGTATTGATTTTGATGTCAGAGGAGCATATTTAGCTTGTTTTTCTTCTCATAGCGGGGAGGGGACCTTTCCGTTACCATCACAGGAATTCTTCTAAACTCTTGATTTTTTTTTTTTTTTTTTACTTCAATAATTGTTTCATTTGTTATTTTGTCTAACACCACAGTTTCTGGAGTCACATAGTTACTGATGCAGGTTTCTTTCATTCTTAGAATAAAAGCTAGAAACTACTATTCAGATATATCCTGAAAGCTGCAAAATCTGAGGAAACAGTGGAACCAAGCAGTTGGTGGTGTGGATATTTTTCACGTTAAATATATCATGAATTTATTTTAAGGTAGAGGAGGCTTGGCTTACATTTCCAGTATTTGTTTTATGACAGAATTATGAAATTATACATACTTCATGTTGAGGTGTATCTGGGATTAGTAAGCATAAGCGAGAAGTCACTGGGATAGTTGGGGGCTTTAGCACGTGGTTATATGAGGAAAGCTGGAGGCAGTCAGGCTTGTTCAGCCTGGAGAAGAGAAACATGGCAGAAGCGGTCTTCCACCAGCCAGAGTGGGTTTGTAGAGAAGACAAGTGAGACCCTTCTCAGAGGTGAGCAATGAAAATGATGGAATGGGATGCTGGGGTCCACCTTTCAGGTTAGTCTAGCTTTCATCAGGAGATTAGACTTCATGACCTCCAGAGGTCTGCTCCAGATTAAATTTTATGATTTGTTAAGGGCATTACAGATTTGTCCTGTAAGGATAGAAATCCCTTCCCTTTATTTCCTGCTTATTACTAAAAGCTGAATCTGTACTGTTGAAACCTTAGTTTAAAATGGACAATTTTATTTTGACGTTTATCTCGTTTTATGAGATGCTGTTAAGATTTGGGCAGCAAGATAAGCCAAGGAGTGAACCTGTCTTTTATCACCTGCAGTACACTGGTGAAATTCTTTTTCTCTGAAAGGAAGCTCTATGGGGTACTACAAGGTGTGGTGGTAAGGGTTATAGCCGTCTAGTTTCTCATGTTTCTCTGGTTCCCTACGTGCTGAATTTTAATATGAAATTTGGAACTGATGTTCAGATTCACTTTTTTTTCTCCCTTTCTGCTAGGAGCTGGGGATGTGTGTGGGAGGTTTTTTTCTCCCCCTCCCTTTTTTTCCTTGTATCCCTCCAAAATATTTCTTATATTTCTTTCTAAACTTTACAGATACTGCCAGGAGAAAATTTGGCATATGCATATAATTTAACTGTTATTTCTAATTGCTGAGAATATGCCTTCAAAAATACGAAGAATATTCTCATTTTGCAGTTTGTTGTAAGGTTTATTTTGTACCTAGTTTGTGACTAATTGTCTATAGCGTATGATAACACTATTTTGAAATAAGATGTCTTTTTTTTTTTTTTCCATTTTTTGTCAATTTAAAGGAATCATTCTGCTTAGCTGTTTATGTTTTCTGGACACTTCTATTAATGTTTGAGCCTAGTAAGGGCAGGTCTTGAGTTCATAGCTGAGGTTCACTTAACAGATGGCCTTCCTTGGCTAACTTTCTGGTTCTCCTCCCCCTCTTTTCCCTTCTCTTGAGAGAGAAGGTCTCAGTCCTCATGGCTGTTAACTTGTGAAAACTGGATCCTACTGGTTTAAGCCCTTGTGCATCCTAGTTGGGAAGATTCACGCTCATCTGAGCAGTTGTCCTGATGCACACAGTCTTCTTTCTTCAACCTCCTTGTTTTCTTCCTTCCAGGAAATTTTCCCCACCTATCCAGGTTGCCTCTTGGGCTTGTCTACGCAGTTTTTCAAGAGGTGACTAAGTAGGAGCAGAAGCCAAGCTCTGCATTTTAGTATTTTTTTTTAAGAATAAACAACCTTTTGCCTATTTTTCATATCATCTCCCCAAAATTATCTGTGCGCTCAAACTTTCTTGCCATCAGATACAGTAACCGTAATATACTTGAGCCACACTGTTTCCTTTTCTGTGTATGCAGTTCCAGATTTCCCTTAAACCTGGGCATAAGTTCCTTGGAGCTCTTTGCGATCTGGTGGATTGGGGCTTCAGGCAGAGATGGAAGGCAGTGGGGCTTAGTGGCTCTCTGGGATAGATGCCAAACAGCTTCCCCTGAATCCTCACCTTTCTTTTCCCTGCCTTCCTTGAGGTACAGTAGATACACTGCCACTGTGCTAACTAGGGTAGAGTTTCCTTTTTGTAGTTAAAGGATCATGATTTCTAAGCTTCATCATTTTATTATTTTGTGTGAATCTATCCTTGCTAGATAGTACTATTAATATCACCAGGCTTTTTTTTCATTCTTTCTTTCCCATCTTCTGCAATTTCTTTGCTGCAGTGCTGGTAATGACACTTGCCAAAAATTGCTTATGAAAGACAAAATAAAATCCTTCTCAGTGCAGAACTTCCCACAAGAGTGAATCTTAAGTCCTGTCCCATGTCTCATAGCTCAGCAGACATATCCTTAAAAGGTAGGTTAGTCATACGTTCTCGGGGGCGAGTGCGTGAAGTGCCAGTACTGTGCTTGGGCACATTTGGCTTCAGAAACCTAAAGCTGACAAGTACCACTTTAAGAAAGCAAACTTCTTAAATGAAATCTTAGCGTTCTGGAGGAGTTTGCAGGACATGCTTGCTTTAGCATGCTTGAACAACTCTTTGCTGTGTCACACCTGCTTCTCACACCAACGTCCAGCTTTGCAGCAAATGGCAAAAGTCTGGCATCCTGAACTTTCTTATTGAGCAATAAATTCCATCCTGTTTAATGAAGTATGAACAGAGATCTCCTGCTGATCGTGGTTTTCTTTGCTTGAAATTAAGGGTGTTTTTGTGTTTATTGTACAATACTTGAAAGCAGTGTTATTTTAGTGAGCCAACAGTCTAACTACTTTATCCTTTACCAGCCTGAAGTGCTCTGAATTATTTAATATTAACCGAACCGTTTTATGAAATGTGCTATCTCAAAACAAACTCAGATATAGCTTTGCCTGGGAAAGCCATGGAAACCCATTTATTTTTCTGTTCTTCAGCTGGAAACAAATGTTCTGTTCTCATACCATGTGAAACTGGAATAGGTTCAGGTCAGGCAATGCATATTCATTCCTTGAGACTCCTTGACAGCTCTAACTACAGTCACTTCCCTCTTCAGCCCACTCCTTTCACTTCTAACTGCAAGAATGGGAATTCCTTCATCTTTTGGGAATTGTGCTTGCATTTCTCCAAGCCTTGACGGATAAAAATCTGTTAAAACTTTATCTAAGAGGAACACATTTAGTATGTGAATTGTATTCTTGGGTGTTGCAATGTAAAAATATCAGCATTCACCAAAAGTAGCTTTTGGTGGGAATTTTTTTTTCTAGGTTATTGTGGGCACTTTTTATACTCCTTTCTGTATTACTGAATTTGTTATGGGAAATACTAATCTGGGTGAGTCATGGTGGACCAGCAAGCCTTCCCTGTCTGTGATCTAAAATGTCACTGATGAAGCCTAAAACCTTTTCCTTAGACAAATGTGGCTATCCGCTGCTTTACAGGGCATGCTAATTAGTCATGTGCAAGCACACACTTAATGGCTTCCTCTCCGACTTTCAGCGAACACCTGATGGTAAATCTGTTCAGTATGTTAGCAACTGTCTCTTTCCTGGAAAGCCAAGTACCCATACTGGGTGTTTGTATAAACTGCCAGGCATGGAAAATATTACGTAAAAGATTTTACCAGCCCCTAAGTCTCACCCAAAGGAAACTAAAATCAGTTATTTGCTTTATTCATTTCAAAATTGTCCTTCTCTCGCTTCTGTACGATGGGAGGGTTCAAGTGGCAGTGTAAGGGTTGAGAAGGCTGTATTGTACTGAACAAAATGAGGGCTGTTCTCCAAAACCCTGTTCCCTGCTACACAGGGTCCATCTATATTGAAGCAAAAAGAATAAGTAACAACAGATTAGTTGTGCAGGGAACCACAAAACACGTTGCCTATAGGGAAGATTTAGGCCTCTTCTGAACACTGAATTCATCTGCTGCTGAAAAGGTCTCCCTTCCCCCCCCTCCCCCCCAGTGTTGTGTGAACCAACACCTTATTTTTTTCCCTTTTGTAATGTCTGTTACAGAGGTTTAATGTGCTGGAGGTGGTTGAATATTTTTCTTACTAAAATCTATGTTTTGAACAGTTACCAGGTCAGCAAAATGGCTAAATAAAGAGGAGGATTTAGCAGAGTCTGAGCCAGCCATTTACAAATAAATCTCTTGGAGTCTCTAATCACTAGTGAATCACTTTGATTTGAAGGGAGATTAAGGATTACAAATATTTTATAAATCTATTTTTAGCTTTGGTGCCATTATACGAAAAAGAAGGATTCAGTGCTACTTTTTCATCCTTTCTTACCTCCAGCAGCACTCTGGAATGACTTAGTTGGATAGACTTGAAGTGTTTCTACTCTGTCCATACCCGAGACATGAAAAAGCTGTCAGTGGTGTAGCCAGTAGCGCACTGGTACAGAAGTAAATAAATTTTGGTGTCACAAAGCAGGGCAGTGGAAAGACAGGGTTTGCCTTGTAAGCTTTTAATTCATACAAATTGTGGGTGGATATTTTCAACTTTTGTGGCTCTTTGTCTTAAGTCCAAATACTTGTGCCCTGATTCCCACTGAGGAGAGAGTGGCTTCCACAGAATAATAGAAGTCTTTGACACACATCGCTCCTGGCTTGCTCTTGTATTTGGTAGGGAAACATGTGGTTTGCCATCATAGAATGGTTTGTGTTAGAAGGGACCTTAAAGATCATCAAGTTCCAACCAGACACGGGGCTTTTGAATGACAATAGATGTTGCCAGGGTGAGTCTATGTAGGAAGAATTGTTAGGATACAAGGTGATGGACTTCTCTTCTCCTACTCTGTGTGTGTGTTTTGCCTTTTCCGCACTTCTGGATAGCCTGTTCCTGGCAGTGAGTAACTTGTCAGGAACTCTGTGAAACTCTGTCACAGAAAAGCCCTGTGGGAGCACAACCAGCACCCACTAATTCCCCAGCACATTACACCTTTTCTTCCATTCCCCTCTTTGTCCTCTGCACCAGTTGCTTGAACCGTTTCGCTTTACCAGGTAAATTTAATTCAGCCACAAAGCAAAGTCAGGGGAGTAGAGGGGGGAGGGATGACTCCTGTTTCTCTGAAACCTTCATAATTTGGTGGTTTTAAAATATTAGAAATAAAATCCTGACATGATATATAAATGTTAATGAAACTTAGCTGGGCTAAAGGCATTGAGGTTTGCCTACAAATGCCACCTGGATGTCTGTCAGTGCAATATTTGTTCTTTGTATTATTCTTTCAACCTGCTGTAAACAATTTCAATGGCTTCTGGATTTCCCCTTGATATACAAATAAATCTTCAGTGCTGATCCTCCCTTTGATTCTCTGTATCAGTTCTGATGCCAGATGAAAACAAAACTCCCTTCTGTGTAATAGCTTAACTCCGTCTCTGCTCCTGAGGGACCAGTCCTGACAGGGCAGGAAACGCAGCCACGACCCTCTCTCTGCCACCAGCCTTCAGGTTGTCAAGTCAGAAGAGTGCAGAAAGTCAAGGCAGAGACCTCATCCTTGAAACCTGTCTCCAAGGCATCAGCTCTGGCACCCCAGGCAAGGAGAAAAAGTAGGGCAGAGGATGAGTTGCAGCTTGCCCCTTCCAGTGCTTTGTATAAATCCTTTGAACCCTTGCCCTAAGGGGAGCCAGGGTGCCCCTGCAAGGCAGGGAGCTTCTAACAATGCACCCCTTGTTCTGGCTGGCGTCTCCCAACACTGCCACATCTAGGATTATCCTGTAAATGGCCTGGTGAGAAGGAACCCCGTTGTGGTATAAGAATTATTTCCTACTCCTGGTGATGGATGAAGCTGAAATAAAGCAGTTTAATTTTTAGAAGAATGTCGACCCTGAAAGCATTGAGCTATTATTTTAATTACGCTAATGAGCAAACACTACTTGGAAAACATTAAAAGAACATCTACACAGCTCCAGATCCTGCTGTCTGACGTGTATTGATGAAACTTTTCTTGAACCAGAGGGATGCAGGTTAATTTTTTTCTGCTAAATTGATGGCAGCGTGGGCAAGACATTTTGCTGTTGCTTTGTATTGCATTTCCGTCACCAGGAAATTTGTAGTCAAATACAGGCTATTAGTATAAGCGTGGGTGAATGTTGTAAGTGAACATTCATAATGATCCCTTCATAGCAGTTTGAAATTAGAGTTGGCAGAATTATTTTTCAGCTATACCATTTCTCCTTGGGAATGCTGACCTGCTGAAACTATTGTAGGATCATGTTGAGTTCAATCTGAAGTTTGGGTTTTGGGTTTTTTTTTTTTGTGGAAAGGCTTCTCAGGTCTACAATGGAAATAGAAAATAAAATTGTACCATAAAATAACTGGCAATTTAAAGCTTTAATATGTAACATCTAAGATATGTTTGCTCATGCATTTCCTGCCCTGCTGGATTTGAAGCAGTGGCTTGAAATTTGCTTCCAATGTTCACGGTTCCCAGACCGTAAGAGTATATAATCAGCTGCTCTGTCCCAAGGGTTATATTTGGGGCAGTTCATTTTTTTAAACGTATATACAGTTCTGACTGCAGCAGACACATTGAATTATTATTTATTAATAATAATAATATTATTTATCAGGGATATGAGAGACTGGATTCAAATCACTAGCTCAAATGAGACAGAAGAGGAGTGGCATGAACTCAAGTTGCTCACCAAGATGTAGGGTTGTCCAGCCCTGCTTAGGGGCACTGAGTGAGTATGCATGCAGGCATCCCTTCTGTGGGCATCAAAGTGCTGGGAAAGTATCTCAGAACAGTTCTGCAGAGAAAAAAGAAATAACTGTAAAACTTCAGATCTGTATGGGGCAGAAAAATGTATCCAAGTTTCTGAATACAGAACTATTCTGTACACTCCATGAAATAAGGTTTTCCCAGAAAGTTTAAGATCCTTTGGAAAGAGGCTGCTAAAAAGAAAATGGGCAATCAAATTGCTAGCATAAGGTAAAATACAGATAGAACATGCAGGCTTGCATTCTTCTTTCAGAAAAGTACCTTTTATTGTTGTAATGACTTTGTAAAATAACATTTACAGCGAGTGTTTTTCAGGTTAAATCCCTACTCCTACGGTTCTCCTTGGTATAGATGTTTTTTACCTGATAGGAGCTGGAGCACTGTGCAGTGCCCAGACCCTCATGATGGGCAGGTTTCTAAAGCTCCCTCTGCTTCACTTTGCTCAGTGACAGCAGGTGGCAGGGGATGAAGACAGCAGATGAGCTGATCCAGCAGAAGCATTGTGTCATTTCTTTGTCTTTACATTGCACATGTGCAGTCCTTCTACATGGTTTTCTCAAGGAGACGAGACAGTACTACAGTGTCAGAGGAATTATTTAATGAGGAATGAGACCCTAATTACAGACCTGCAATCAGGCTACAATCAGGAAGAAACTGAAGAAAATTTAGGATATATTTTTTGGGGAAAGAAATTCTGATTCTTATTGCCTTCACCTGTAGAGAAAGAGTTGTCACATTCTAACATTTTTACTATTTAGAGGTTGAACTCTGCTATAAGGCTCAGGCAGATGACCCAACACTTG